>NC_056727.1:1000582345-1000609845 GCF_019279795.1 Protopterus annectens | reverse complement strand
TGTGAGATATGTGATGAAATAAACCTTAATTATCTAATATAAGGGCTACATCAATGCTTGGCAACAAGTAGCTATATTTTTTATTGGGACTAAGCTTTTAGATCCACAGTTCTGTCTGTACAGGTATGAAGCTGAGGTTCCTTCTGAGGAGTCCTCCTGTACATGGAAAATGCCATAAACAAGCTTCCACATAGTCTACAGTTTTAGATGTCAAGCATAAATTTGATATGTTTTAATTTTGGGAAGGGTTTATATAATTTGTGGAAAAAGAAATTTCCTGCTGAATCATGATATTGTTTTTATTAACCCAGACATGGGCCATAGTTATAGCTGAATTCATTGACGTGGAAAATACATGAGTCTATATTAGAACATCGAAGTTTCAGAACTTCGAATGTTCTAATATCGACCCCTATTCAGCGAAAGCTGAAAACATTGAACATACAGAACAGCGAAGTTTTTCCTAGGGAAAAATTTCACTGCTCCAAAACACATACACACAACACAAGCACACCAAACAAATAGCAATCCACACACATACACCTAAAATCTTACACCTAACGCTACACTAAACTATACACACACACACACCACTAACTATCCACTTACCTTAACCCAAACCCTAACCCTAAGGTCCGTCGCTATCGTACACTCACCTCACCCGCGCCCTAACCCTAACTCACCTACCCCACCCTAACCCTCACGTCCACACAATCGCACACTTACCTTACCCGCCCCCTAACCCTAACTCAACTAACCCGCCCTCACCCTTATGTCCACACAATCGCACACATACCTAACCCGCGCCCTAACCCTAACTCACCTAACCTGCCCTAACCCTCATGTTCACACAATCGCACACATTCCTAACCCGCACCCTAACCCTAACTAACCTAACCCGCACTCAATCACACACTTACCAGAACCCGACCCATAACTTTCCACCACAGCGCTGAAAATACTGAAGCAACAGAAATGGACAACCGAATTCTTTCCCTAGGAAAAAAATAGTTTTTCTGTTCTTCGATATTTTCAGCTTTTGCTGAATAGGGGTCAATATTAGAACATTCGAAGTTTTGAAACTTCGATGCTCTAATATAGACCCGAATACATAGTATTCTTCATAGGAGTCATTGTTACAGTATATAATTCCTTGCCCATAAGAATCAGTCATTGATGGATGGATGTCTTTTGGTCTGACTCTCAAAACTTTTGGATGTCCCTACTGTACACCCGGTCCCTGCCCCTAGTCCAAAGGATTGGCTGGCATATGTTTAAAAAGAACAGTAGCCCATGCCATTTTTATTTATTTGTTGCCACGAGAAATAACCATTTGTAAATCCATTTATTTTTTTTCCCTTACAGGTAACACCATACATAGCCAAAAATAATAGGGGGACAAAGGTACCATAGCAAGAACAGATTTTAGATATTGCTCTTATAAACTTAGAAAGTTAATAGAATAACAGACTTTGTGTTAGCATACATTTTCTGAAGGATATGAAGTCTGTGACTTAAATGTCTGTCATTATATAATGACTTCAGTCCTCAGTGATTTGCCAGAAAATCACGTTTTATGAGGAGCAGACCAAAAATACGAGATAAAAATTGTGACATTCTGAGAAAATCTAGGCAGCTGAGAGGTATGCACCTAACTGAGAGTCTTTTTATTTTGAATTATTATTTCTCTGTTTAGCTAATAAAGTCTAAAATATCTGTATTTGGAATGTGTGGATAGCAGATGTATGCGGTCCATGATGTGCATTGTGAAATTTGATAACTTTACATCTCAAATATTCCCATTCCTATGGAATACATTTTCCCCTCTTAGTTAAGCTTAGCTTATCAATTAATGTTTTCAAGTAAGAACTGAATAAGTACACGGGCACCTGCATGTTCTAATTTGGGATGCAGAGTATCACACTCCTCAATTGCCAATAGGTTAGAAGGTTGTCCTCCCGCCTCATAAATTGATAAACATAATGTTCCTGGTAAGATAGCTAATAACTGTACCTCTGTAAGGTAAATTATATTAAAAGACTAACACAGTGTCTTGTTTCAGAAAAAGAAACAGCACCTTACCCTTTGAGCTTTGTCCAACTTTCAAGAAAAACAGTCTATTAGGGGTCTACAAACTTGATATACTTCCTTCAGCACAAAAAGTTGTAAGCATTGGCATAAACGATGCTTGTTTCCTTGTTGTGGGACTCTGCTGCTGTTACAAAGAAAGCATCCCTTAGGAAAGGAAAACGACTTGGGGGTAAAAGGGTGTGGGGGACTAAGACTTATTACTTAGTCTTCTGTGGGCAGGTAATAGGAGGTTTTAGTAATTCCATCAGTCCTTCCAAAGCCTTAGGGTTTAAGACTCAGTGAGGCATTGTCTTGTTCACCTTTCTTTCTGTATTTTCTATACTTACTGCATCCTTATCTTTATTTACCATTTGTAGTCTGAGTATGACAGCATAGTTCAGGATACTGTCCAAGTTTGTAGTAAAGTGAAAAAGACCTTGAAGAAGGTTTACAATTCTTAGGACCAGTGCTGGATGTCCAGCCTCAGCTAATTCATACTGCACCATCAGATAAGTTTTTCAACAGGTACCTCAAACATACTAGTTAGGTTTACTGAGAACTATGTTATGATATGACAGCAGTAAATGCAAAGACAGTCCAGCTGTCAGGAACTGCTCCTCCATAAAATGTTAATAAAGACTCTTCCTCTCCTGACTCCTTGGATTGTTAACTGGATGAGGAGAGCTTCCAGTACTTTACATTGATATCTTCTTCCCTTGGTGTTGTCATAGATGAAGTAGTGAATTTTGCTCTAATAAGGAAGGGTCTCCTTCAGTGAGAATATAGTACCTTTAAGCAAGTAGGTCTTGGAGTTTAATGAAAGATAGTTGGACCTCCCTGAGACTGCCTCTGGGTTTTCCAAGCCTTTGAGAACACCTTTAATCTGTCCTTCTTAGATTCTGCCTCTCAGTACCCAACTCCTAAGAACTCATACAGATTCTATACTGTTGAGCATTGTTGGCAGTATTTTTATAAGAACCCTATAACAAATCCAACAGTAGTCTACATGAATACCACCAGAGAAACAAAGCTGACTCCAGGACTCATTGTGGTCCATAACAATAAAGAAAGAAGAGTCTAGATAGACATAGCAAAAAAGTATACATTTCAGCAATCCTGGCCTTCAGGACAATACATTGTCAACCCCACACCATCAAATCTAAAGGGTTTAGGACAATACATTGTCAACCCCACACCGTCAAATCTAAAGGGGTTAGGACAATACATTGTCAACCCCACACCGTCAAATCTAAATGGGGTTATCTTTGAACAAATAAAGGAATTGAGTTCAGAAATCCAAACAGTGGTCAAGAAAGATACAATCAGCAGGCTTACCCAAATGGCCAGTAAAGTGAACAATATGCTTTAAGATGTGCCTGTCATATCGTTATTGCCTGTATCGAGGAGTAGCTATGGGCATAGTTACAATGGGATATACCTAGCTCAGGATAGGGGCTATACCAGATAATGTCAGAAGCAGTTACTAGATACTTCTTTACAATAATTTAAATAGGGGTAGGAGGCATTGGTAGATAGAGAGGATTTAAGATGAATATAGTGAATTGATGAAGAACAGAAAGAAAGGGCTATATTTTGAGGTGTGTGCTGCTTATTTATAAAGATTAATTTCAGTGAAAACATATCTGTGGTTTTGTATGTGTTTTTTTCTTAGATGACACTACTTGGGCAGCATTTTGATAGTGTTTGCATCAGGTACCCATGCAGCGAAGAATGAGCAGTGAATACATTCTCCGGCCCCTGATGGAGTAGCTGTTTTATAGCTGTAAACCAGTACCTTTACTCCTCAAAGAGCTGCAAAAATCAACAATGGATGGGGCAAGACTCACACCTGTGTCCCTGCTATGGCCAAGAAAACCATGGCTCTTTCTTTTAGTCCAAACTGCTGCACGGACTGGTGTAATGCTCAGAAATCTGTGCCTAACTGACAAAAGAAGAAAGATCACTGGTCTAGCCCAGCTTTGAGAGGTTGAATTTATCAGCTTCACTGATGCAGTCCTGATCCTCTTAAACCACTATGTCATAGTATGTGCTGCATGTGCTACAAAAGACTACATGGAAAACATTCTCCTTATGGTGTGAGCCAAGGTATATCCTGCACCAAGTGTTGCAGCAGAAAGAATTTAATTTAACATAGCATAATTCCAGTTTTGGCACACTTACCTTCCTCGATGAATAACAATGCTATGAATACAAAATGCTTATATAATAATTAAAGCAACACTTCCTATTAAGTCATTTCCTCTAGTATAATCAGTTAGCATAAATGTAATTAATTAATTAACATAGATATATAAAACATGATTATAAATGATCATTTAAGCCCGGTGAGAACAGGCCACCCAATTTAACAATCCAATATTTTTCTTTGGTGTTCAAAATAGAATGCCAGCCTAATTTGTTAGAACTGTCTCCCTGTATCTTATCTATCACAGTGAAACAAAACTGGGCAGTGAAGTTTATAGTATTGTGTCTATATAGGGCATTACTTAGCCGTTTGTTACGGATGTCACTATAATGTTCTGACATCCAAATCCATAGGGGACGAGATGTTTGTGCAACATAGAAGGTTGAGCAGGTACAGGTAGCCAGATATACCACCCAGTCTGATCCCCAGTTTCCAAAACATTGTATATCATAAACCCTGCCTGAGTTTTTGCTTGTGAATTGTTTGGATTTATATATATATATATATATTTATAGAAGGTACAATGACCACATGGAAATGACCCCAAAAGTTTGTCCCCTGTAATAGTCAGTTGATGATGCATGAACAATCCACTACCATGCTTCTTATAATGTGCAAAATGTGATCCCAGTGATTTGCCTCTACGATACAAAAATAGACACTGATTCCCCAGTGCCCGATTCAATTCTTTATTCACCATTAGGATATTCCAGTGTTTGGACACTACATTCCTGATAAGATTAATATTGCTGCCATAAGTCGTTATAAATCGAATTGGTTGTGATTCCCCTGTATGAGTCCTATCTTTATATGTGAGTAACTGTGGCCTATCATGAGCAGATGCCCACTGGCTAGCAGCTTGAATGTCCCGTTGTTGATAGCCCCTGACCTGAAACCTGTGTGTCATGTCCTGTTGAAAGGTGACAAATTCATCCTTTTCAGAACAAATCCTCCTAATACGCAAAAACTGAGATTTCGGTATGTTACGTATGGTATGGTGTGGGTACAGACTGGTGGCATATAACAGGTTGTTATACTGGGGATATTTCCTATACACCTTGGTGGTGAGAGACCCATCATGTCACCATGGCATCCAAAAAATTCATACAATGCATGTCAAAATTCAGTATAAATTCAGTACCCCATTTGTTTTCATTTAAATATTGAACAAACTCAGCCAGATATTGTTGGTCGGCATGCCATACCATCCAACAATCATCAAGGTACCTCCTCCAGCTGTCCATCTCATTGATGTATAAATTATGTGTGATGTCATATATCAGGTGTTCCTCAAGGTACCCCATAAACATATCAGCATAAATAGGGGCAAATGAAGCCCCCATTGCTGTGCCTCTAGTTTGCCAATAACATTCCCCATTGAAATAAAAAACATTCTTAGATAACACATGTTCGGCCATACAGAATAATAAGGTGTTGAAACCAGAAGAGTACAGATTAGCCTTCTCCAACCAATATTGAAGTGCTAATAACCCTGCCGAATGGGAAATGTTAGTATAAAGTGCCTTGACATCCAATGTACACAGTAGTCATGTTGGTTTCAATTGTGTTTCTGATATAATCCTAAGGAATTCAGTGGTGCCCTGGATGCATGCTCGTACATGTTTGAGTAAAGGTTTGAGATAATGTGTCAAAAAATCAGAGAATGTTTCTGTCAAAGATTTTATGACAGATACAATAGGTCTTCCCGGAGGTTTATCCAAACTTTTGTGTATTTTTGGCAAAAGATATATAATTTGTTTTTGTGGGTCCTGCACCATAAGTTTGGCGCAACATGGACTCCTGTATGATACCTTCCTCAACTGCTAAATTCAAAAAATGTGTCTATCTCCTTCTTGAAATTGGGTGTAGGTTCTATGGGCATGTGCATGTAATGCTGAGGGCTGGACAATTGACCATTTCCATCTGCCAGATAATAATCTGTGTTCATTGTAACAACAGCTCCACCCTTATCCATGGGAATGATTACAATGTTAGCATTATTTTGGAGTTTAGTAAGAGCCTGTTGTTTCCCAACTGTAAGATTATGATGCAACATAGTGGAATCACATAACCTGAAATGAAGATCTTTGAGAACCGCCTGCTGAAAGACACCAACAAATTTATTCATGGGAGGCACGAATCCAGATTTTCCAAAACTAAATTCTGTATATCTTTGAGAGGATTCGCTGGAACCAAAAAGCATTTTAAGATTTAATCTACGACAAAAATCAAGAACATCATTCACAATTATATTTTCATCAATGAAAAAAACAGGGACATAATTAAGACCTTTATTGAGCAATTTCTTTTGGTTGTCAGTTAACTGAACAGAGGAAATGTTATGAATGTTGTAATCATACTCTATTGTGTTAGCAATGTTTGGAGAAGTCCCTCTATTGTACCTGCGTTTGTGTTTCCTCCCACCCCTATGCCTACTAACTCTAAAGGGTGGTCAATGTTTCTAGGTTTCTTGGGTAATGGTGAGGCCTGTGTGTTGGGATTATCTGTGTCAGTAGCTGATGACTCGTCCCTAGATGTACTACTGGGCTGTGTGGCCATCTTCTTAAGGATAGATCTAGGTCTTTTTCTCCTCGAATGGGTGTTAGTAAAGTCCCCCCCATCAGAAAGTTTAACATTTCTTTGATGCTGTTCACCCCACTGCCCAGTTTCATTTCACTGTGATAGATAAGATACAGGGAGACAGATCTAACAAATTAGGCTGGCATTCTATTTTGAACATCAAAGAAAAATATTGGATTGTTAAATTAGGTGGCCGGTTCTCACCAGGCTTAAATGATTATTTATAATCATGTTTTATATATTTATGTTGGTTAATTAATTATATTTATGCTAATTGATTATACTGGAGGAAATGACTTAATAGGAAGTGTTACTTCAATTATTATATAAGCATTTTGTGTTCATAGCATTGTTATTCACTGAGGAAGGCAAGTGTGGCGAAAACGGTATCATACTATGTTAAATTAAATTCTTTCTGCTACAACACTTGGTGCTGGCTCTTTTGTTTGAATTTGGATGTTTTTGGCCATTTGCACCTGCTGTACTTGCGAGGGCTTCTGTCTCTGTCCAAGATATATCCTCCCAACCACAGCCATGCAACAAGAGGTACTGACATACCTAGTGGATCTGTTTGGAGAATGTCTGCCCTGTGCCTCCAATAAAGTGCTTCTTTCTGCCATTGTAGTTTGCTGCCACATTGTTCCATATCTCTTGGCTCACTCTATAGTAAAGATTTTCTTTAAGTGGGTCCTACACATAAAACCATACAGAAAACCTCTTTCTGGACCTTGATATCTTAATTTATGTTGGAAAAGTTAATTCTTCTACTCGTTCAGCCTAACTCCTCAGTGGCACATAGATCTTTTTTCCTTGAAAACCTTATTTTAGTGGCCATGGCCTTGGCCAGGTGAATCTCTGACCTACAAGCCATGATGTGCAGAAAAATACAGAGACTTCCACAGAAACTGAGTGAGCATTAGGACTAAAGTGTCCCTTGTGTCAAAAGTGGTCTCCAAGCTGGCATTTACTATATAGTTTCTCATCTTCTCTAATTATCAGAACTAAGAGAAAGGATCTTATACATTCTACAGGTTGCAGGCAGTAAGATTTTTACCCAGCAAAGACTAAAGAATTTCAACACCAAGAGCAGTTATTTCCAATATGCTAGGGAGGCAAAACATGGTTTAGTACATAGCTGTTCACTAGTTTTCAAATATTTACTTATACAGTTATTAACTGCCCAAGCTCCCATTTTGCAGTTGAGCACTTTCACACACATTTACCCTTCACTTACCTTGCTTTCTGCCTACCTAATGCTAAATTATTCTGCACATTGTCCTCGTTCGGGCCTGTACTATGCACTGATGTATACTTCAGGGTGGCACTTCTCTACTGTCCACGTGAGCAATTATTTATTGTCCTGACTGTTATTTTCACAAAACAGCAGATAATGCCAAATTACATGTTACTTGCTCACTGTATCTTGATAGTAAGCTGCTGTGTAAATAAATAAAATGTAGGTGTAAAATGAAACCCAAGTCTGTTGTCACTGCATTCTCATAATATACTGCCCTTTCCTTGGGAAGTACTGAGAGAAAGGGTACATATTTGTATGTAGTAGTGTAATATAAGCCGGATAACAGGAGAACAATCTGTAGGAACAAAGATCATATGCTAAAAAAATTGTTAAATGAACAGATATATGGAGAATATAAAAATGTATTTTAAGTCATTTTGACTATATTGTGATTATATGCCTGTTGCTAATTTCTTTATTTGGTCATCAGTTATACTGATGGTGACAGATGGAGGAACATCTCATAGAGAAAGATAGAGAAAAAGAAATGCTTTCCTAAATGACTGAGAACTTTTACCTGGAGTTGTGTTGAACTCTCACAGCCTCTGCACATAAGGACTATGCAACAAAATGTGATTCATGATTATGCCCACACAATAGACATATGAATATTCTGCCATCTGCTGTCTTTACACTACCGGTAAACAGATGAGACTTTGTTACTATTATTCACAATTCTCTGATGTTGTACACTGTGAGTGGGAAATACTTGCAAAAAAAACTGTCAGAACTGCATTATGATATCCCAAAGCCTTGTAATGTTGTCCATAATGCTAGCATGTGGAACCTTTATGCCAACCTAGGTACATAGCAGGATCTTGTACCAAGTCTACATTTTTTGATAAAAAGCTGCAGTAGCCTACCTCACTTAAAATGTGCAGTACCTTCTCAAATCAACAACTTTCATATAAGATAATTGTTTAAGGACATACCCTGCTAATCCGTCCATCCGTTATCTCCCTTTTCCCCCATTTTTTGCAGAAGGGGTTGGGGTGCCACATCGACAGTCACTGTCACCTAATGTCAATGTCCACAGTGCCTGCTGACCAATCCTGCTGGGGCTTTTCTTCCATATCCCCCCACACATGTGCACTCACACCTATAGCCAATTTAGTGTCCAATCCACCTACTATATATCTTTGGAATGTGGGGGGAAAGTACCCAGACAAAACCAACACAAACACCAGGAAGACGAGCAGACTCCACAGAGAAGTTCCTTCAGCCAATAATATTTTGCTAATAACATACAGAAACATTGTTCAAGCAGAGTTTTTTTTTTCATCTGAATGGCTCTAGTGTACTTCTCTGGCCTCCATTTATATCCAAGGTACAATAAATGTATTACAAAGTTCAAAAAGGAGTCCCCGGCTTTATATGTTTCATTACAAATGCACTGAAACACATGAGGTTTATGACAGGCCCTTTAAGCAGCTTTGTTTCAGGCAGAATGTGTTGTCTTCCTTTCCATGTCTAACTGTATGAATCATAAAACTCTTCTTCATTTCCTATGCTCTTTGTGTGACTTAACAAATGCCATACTTTCATCTTTAACTCTCCGGATACCAAGATAAGAAGACACCATATCCAGAGTTTCAGTACTGTGCTGTTCATACCTGTCAACCTCTTAGTGCAAAACAATTGCTCAAACCTGAAAATAATATGGGGACAAAGGTCCAAAAATAGGGACAGCTTTTATAAACTTAAGTTGCTAGAATAACAGGATTGGTGTTAGAGTTCATTTTCTGAAGACTATGAAGTCTGAATCTCAAATGCATGTAATTATTTAATAATTTCAATCATCAGTGACTACTAGAAAAACACAAATTTTATGAGGAACTGACCAATATATGGCATTAAAACCTGGACTTTCTGTGAAAATCTGGACAGTTGAGAGGTATGTTACTGTCTGTACCTTCCAGATGGATTTCCTCAAAAAAGTGGTGTAACCTAAACATAATGCAACCTCACATAGTGAACTTCCTGTATAGGCAGAATATATTAGGCATGAGAGTGTCATAAAGCACCGTGACCCTGTGTGTGTGTGTTTGTGTGTGTGTGTGTGTGTGTGTGTGTGTGTGTGTGTGTGTGTGTGTGTGTGTGTGTGTGTGTGTGTGTGTATATATGTATCTTGTGCATCTGCACATGTGCACAAGTGAGTGTGTGTGTGTGTGTGTGTGTGTGTGTGTGTGTGTGTGTTTGTGTGTGTGTGTGTGTGTGTGTGTGTCTCCAAGCAGGCATGCCATGAAGCTATAGGCATCTCTTTTGTTTAAAGTGTAAAAAAAAGGGGTTGATAGAAGTATTGTAGTTGTGTAACTAGTTTGTAAAATTATATATAATCTGGCACGGTGCCAGAAGTGAAAGGTAGTCAATGATACGATATAAAGGGGTTGATAGAAGTATTGTAGTTGTGTAACTAGTTTGTAAAATGATATATAATGTGGCACGGTGTCAGAAGTGAAAGGTAGTCAATGATATGATATAAAGGGGTTGATAGAAGTATTGTAGTTGTGTAACTAGTTTGTAAAATTATATATGATGTGGCACGGTGTCAGAAGTGAAAGGTAGTCAATGACATAAGAAAATAAAGCAGCTGAAGTGGCTGCTGGCAGAAATATGCAAGAGGTGACATTTTCATCAAACCGCAGGAATGGGAAGAATGGATAAGCAGATTTGAGTAGTTTCAGTTTACAAGTGACTTTATTGCTTTGCCCTGGGAAAACCAGATAAACATATACTGTGGGATTCAGAAAGAGCTGATATTATGGACTGCGGTAAAATGGCACTGTATCCATTATACTGTAGTTAATGCTGGCAGCCCATAGATCACTGTAACACAGGCAGCCCCACACGTCATTCACACACACACACACACACACACACACACACACACACACACACACACACACACACACACACACACACACACACACACACACACACACACACACGGGCAAACCTACCTCAGCCCCCTGACTAACCCCCTTACTGCAACCCACTATGCAGCCCCCCCCCCCCACACACACACACACCCCAACACTACCTGTCCACTAAACTCCATGGCAGTTACCTGTACATTGATGGACTAACATGAACTTCTGGCCATGTTCATTAACATGGACAGCCAGTAATGGTTATGTTAACTTACACTGTTGATATATGCTCTGAATTGCTTTGCTGAGTAAATGCCTTACAGCAGACAGTTCTGTGGGAGAACCCATGCCTAATTAGCATATACCCCACTCTGAAATACCTTGTTAGCATTTAACACAGCTGCAGAGATAGCCCACTGTGGTTTTGCATGTCTTAATGCTAAAGCACTGTGGTAGGTCTGTCTTTGAATGTGGAAATGTTACCATGAAGTGCATGTCATGTACACCTTGCACTAACCTTTCTTAATTTGGCCCATTGTTTTGCAATATAGAGGATGAGGCCAAAGAAATGTTGTTTTGTCAGACCTTAGATATGGGGCAAAGAAATAATATTTCATTGTAAGACATTGCTTCAGTAAGATTTTTTTTCCTCAAGAAAAATGTGATTTATGGAAAGGTAGGTTTAATCAGAGAGCATAAAATGACAGAATGTGTAGATTTTTTTGTAATTGCTATTGTAAACTGAAAACTGTGAGTGTGGAGCATTATACAGTCAGAGACCTGGTAGGTGTTAGTTTGAAGGATATAACTTTGAGAGATTATAAGTTATATTTGAACAATCTATAAATGTGGTGAGGTAAATGGAGTAAATAAAGTGATATGAAAAACTTCTCCAAAGCTAACTTTGGGCTCCCAAAAACAGAGGTGGCTAACTTCACGACACGCATGCAAATGGAGAATAGTTGCATGACCGCCAAATCATACAGCAATGCACTGTACGAATTGCACGGATCTCGCCATACCCAATAGAACCGAGACATTCTTCTCCATAAAAAGGAAGCCAATCTGCTGGTCCCCTGCCATAAACAAACTCTACAACAGAAGGAGGAAACTGATGCAGAATAAGGTGAAGTCGCAAGACTGGAAAAACTCCCTTACAAGCCTCAACAAAAAGTTGTGATCGTTCATAAAATCCTCCAAAGCTAGCTATGAAAACAGAATTGTAGCAGATAGTAAAGACAACCACAAGGCTTTCTATAGTTATGTAAAGAATCTCCATGGCAATACCCAGATTTGCTCTGAGCTACTGCACAATGGTAACTCCTATACAGAGACAACAGATATTGCCAATATACTGGCTGACAGATTCAGTGCCAACTTTACCCCTCTCTTCCCCCCAGAGGACCAATCACAATACCAGTAGATTGCCAGGCACCCAGTATTACTGCTGCACAGGTTAAAACAGCACTGCCCAAGGCCAAGAATGCAGCTTATATGGGACCTGACAATATCCCTGGCTGTGCTCTACATGAATTACAGAGTGAACTGGCACCTCACCCATGTGCCCTGTTCAATCACAGCCTCACCTCAGGCTTTGTCCCTACTGAATGGCGCACTGCTACAGTCATCCATCTCCACAAAGAAGGAGTGACTACAGACCCCGGGAACTATTGCCCCATTAGCCTGATGAGTCTGACATGCAAGGCTATGGAACACATCATCATGGACCTAATAAACAAGGATGGAGGGGAATCTCCAAACTCTGGATCCCACACCGTTTGGTTTTGTGAAGGGTAGATCATGCCTGCTCAACTTGGTCGACTTCTTTGAGTCAGTCACCAGAGTTGTGGATGAAGGCATGGTGGTTCATACAGCCTACCTTGATCTGGCCAAGGCCTTTGATACCATTCCCCACTCAGGAATCATAGAAAAACTCACTAAGCTAGGCATCAACCTCTATATCACTAGGTGGGCTGCAAGCTGGCTCACAGATAGAATGTGCAGTGTGAAAGTAGCTGACTCCAACTCAGACTGCCAACCAGTCACGAGTGGAGTTCCACAGGGTTCGGTCCTGGGTCCTCTCCTGTTTGGTATCTACTTCTCTGAAGTCCAGGCCAACACGAAGGGTCTCTGGCTGACAAAGTTTGCAGACGATTGCAAGTTGGGATCCATTATTAACTCTCCAGGCGATGTTGACATCCTACAGAAAGGCCTCACTGAGACCAACAACTGGTGTCAGAACCATGGCCTTAAGCTCAATCCCAAAAAAATGTGTCATCACCCCCTTTGGGAAAAACCTGGTTCCCATGAATTACCACATCAATGGTAGTCCACTGAATACAGAAGGAGTTATAAGAGATCTGGGAACAAAGGTTGACAGCAACCTCTCTTTTGACCACCGCATTGCCACTGTGGTCAGAAAGTCCTTCTATGTGGCACATCTCATTACTAAGGGTTTTGCATCCAGGAAGAAAGAGGTCATTGTCTCCCTCTACTCTTCCCTCATTAGGCCAATCATCGAGTACAATGCCCCATTTGGCATGCACCTCACCAGACACCTGCAACAACTGGAGAGGCCACAAAAGTACATCACAAAGACAATCCTAGGCCTTAAATACTTGTCCTGTATGGACAGACTCAAAAAACTCCAACTATTCTTTGTCTCATATCGCCTACTTAGAGACGATCTCTGCTTGACTTACAAAGCCATGTCTGACCCAGCTCTGTTAGAAATGCTACATCTAAAGAAATCCCAATCCCTCAGCACCACACGCTCCAGAGACCTCAGCCTCATTACCACAATCAACAGAACATGCTGGAGGGACAGGTTCATAACCCAGGGACTGCCCAAGCTCTGGAATAGACTTCCCATACATGTCAAGCAGAGCACCTCACTGGCCCTCTTCAAGAGAAATCTTGATGTGTGGATGGGAAATAGAAAATTCACCCTAAGGATCACTCCAGTGCCCCTACTCGACAGGGGCACTGGGAACTAACGTCAGGTGGCACGATGCCAGGGTAATCCTATGAGCTAGGCTTGTAAAGGCTCCAGGGCCATTAGCCTAGTACACACCTATGAACCTATGACAGCAAGCAGATATTTGTGGTAATGTGGTCAGTGCAGCAAAAGGAGTGTTTTTATGCAGTATCAACCAAGAATACCCAGAAGTATAGCCATGACAATGAAAATATACCAATGCAACTCTGGGAATGCAAATGGCACAAAAAGATATGTACCAAAAGTGTGTCAAGTAACCTTCATATGATAAGTCATAGTTCCAGACCAAAGATGCTTCATGCCATATATATGGAAAAAGAGGTTATTCTGGCAAGGCATGTCAGACAGGAAAACGTAGTCTGTGAGATCAGAGGGGAAAAAGCTTGTTCTTAAACACCACAGAAGCTGGTAACAAACTGTGGGCTGTTGATCTTCATGCCAGGAAAGTGAGAGGGTACTTCAGAATTTGCACTTGGGCAGACATTTGAATACTACATTATAGAAGAAATGTACTGTAACATTACAGAAAATGATAATGCAGAAGGTCTAGCTGAATAACACAAACCTTTGAGGTTACTAGGCTGAGTTTTACTAACAGTGGTTACCATAGCCAGAAGAATGCTACATAAAGGTAAGAAATCTACTACAAAAATACAAATGAAGTAAAAGATCTGAATGTAGCTGTGTTGGGCGAGCTAGCTATAACCAAAGTGCAAATGACACAGAGGCTAAACAGTGTGGATATCAAAGAAGTAAAACAAAAGTAGCCAAAACCTTACAGTGACTTAGATGTAGTACAGCAGCCATATAGCTGTTAAGCTCAAGTCAGAGGAACACCATTCTCACTTAAAACTCTCTGTAGAGCTGTTCTGCCAATGGTGTAATACGAAGCCAAATGAATGGAACATAATGGGAGCCATAAGGAAAAATGAAAGAACCTACAAATTGGTAACCTGGAATAGCTGTTGTGCCTATGAAAAAATAGCTTACTATGCATTTGAGTGGATCAGATAAAGCTTACTGAGGTGGTGTACAGAAAAAATATACATTTTGTTTTTAACTTATCCAACTCAAGGCATGTTATTTAGTGATCTGTTTCGGCAAAGCGTAATGCCAACTTAGGATGATTTTTAACAACTTCCACTGATGTAGGAGTCAGCAAAATGCACAGCAATATTGTGCCTTTTGAGAAATACTTTCTCATTATCCAGCCTATTTGATCAACTACTGCTTCTGAGCATTTTCAGAACACTACTGTGTAAAGGTGACTGGTGGGCTGGAAAACATAACCTGACATATGGATGATATCCTTGTGTATCAATGAACACAAATGAATCATGATGGCAGGACAGGCAGAGTGATAGGCTAAGGTTAAGCATCGGGCATTACTCCTAATATAGATGTGTGAATCTGAAAAACTGGAAGTGACATTTCTGAAGTGCATTTTATCAACTGAAGGAATGAAGGCAGATGTAGTTACAACTAAAATATGTGTGCAAAATGAAAGAGACAATAAGGGTTAAGTGAGTTGAGAACTGAGTATGGTTTGTCAGCTAAGGAAGTTTATTCACAACCTAAGAAAAACAAACCACAGGCAGACCTTGCATCCAAGAGGGTTATTGGTATTGGGTGTCCTGAGGTTCAATCAGTATTTACTGTGTTAAAGGTGGAGATGCTGCTAGCATCCAGTGTTACAATTTATGATCCATATGTTGGATAGTAGCAATGAAGCAGCGAGCAAGTTGGTTTATTGTACTATATATTTCAATATATTTGACCCAAACTGGGTAGCATTATCTTCAAATTGTAAATAAGGCACTGAAATGAGTATATAACAGATATTATGGTTTTATTTTAGGATGTCACTTTTAGCTAGATATAGAGCAGAAGTGAGAGGTAAGATTGTTGGCTCCTGTATGACTCTGAGAAAGTCACTTAAGTAGACAATTCTCAGGGTAGGCTTATCCAGTCAAAAAAAAGTAAAATAAAAAAAAAATCTGGTCATGAACAACATGTTTGCAAGTACAGATCATTTAAATGACTTCCAGGAGGATCTGAAAGCAGATATCATTTGTTCTTAAGTAATGGAAATGCACAAAATGGGCTGACCAGTTTATTATAAACTGCATGGATTCCTGAAATGCTACTGGGCTTAGGGAGGATTTCTATTTGCACAAGATAGATTTCTTCTGTGAAGTACAGGATTAACTATTCCTTCAACTGTAAAGAACCATGTCATGGATAAAATGTATGAAGTACACCAAGAGTGTCCTAAATAGAATATGTGGTGGTAAGCGGGGGGGGGGGGGGGGGGGGGGTATAGCTTACTTCTAATTCACTGACAAAGTTTCTTTCCTGCCCTGCAATGTACAGGTGGAAGGTGTTATAGAGGGGGCTTATGTAAAGCAGTGTAAATGTGCAGGTATGCGATAAAGCTATACACTTTTTTCTGTTCAAAATACTGCAAAATTGTTTAATACTCTAATTGTGGAACCATTTTGTTTGAGCACAGCTAATATGACTCTGTAGGGCCATGTCAGTGCTATAAAACAAGGAATAGAACAATAATTTCTATTTTGTCACGATTATCCTAATGCCATACGACACGTGATTTCTACATTTTCTGTCTAACCTATACATGTGTAAAACCTATTATTTATGTATTTATTTATTTATTATAATAATGACCATATTAATGTTTTCACTTTTTCCTTATTCATCATCTTTTGTAAACAAACCTCTATCTCAAAGATTATTGTGTGCATATAGTACATAGGTATTGTTTCTTACTGCTATAAGATCCAAACCCTTGAGATTAAGTTGATATAAATATATACAAGAAAAACCTTGACTATGTTTTGTCATGATATTTATCCTTTCTTTGTACTGTATGATGAATATGAGTGCATTTGAAAAAAAATACAGCTGCCTATAACCCTTATGACATGTTCTAATGTTAAGCAGGGATCATGTCTTGCTGTACTTCTGACTTCCATGGTCAACAATAACAATCGCCATTTTCTTATTTCTCTTTAAAGGGTGAAGAAGGTCCCAGGGGTCCACCTGGAGGTTCTGGTACGAAGGGAGATGTTGTAAGTAACGATACACTGACTTTTACTGTATTTATTTTTTTTATCTTGCTAGGACTGTACATAACCCCTCCTTTACACATTGGTCAGATTCAAACAGGGCATGTGATAAATGATGAAGAGCGACTTTATCTTTTAAAAACTCTTACATGGCTTCATGGGCTGCTGGTGATTATTTTAAAATATAATACAAAACGTGGCTACTTATGATTTCTACTATAATAACTCTGACTTACTCATTTTGTTGTATGAGCAAGATGCAGGTTTTTACATGTGACCCTATCCCATCAGAATGTCTTATAAAGCATGTTCAACAGATGTGCAAACAGATTTACAGAGATTGGAGATGTGGTCTAAAATATGGTAATTGAAACTTTGCACCAAAGACACAAATATGCACATATTTTAATATACAAAAATTATATTATATGTATTTTAATAATTCAAAAATTATTACTAATACTATAATTATACATAACTATACTTATTACATAATAAAATCATACTTCTTAAATACTTGTTAAAAATAATTTTATTTTATATATATAAAAAGACATATGAAGTGTACATGGGACACAGAAATGTCAACACATAGTACTTGGTAGACAAAGATTAAGCCTGTTTCTGGAGCATTGAAATGATGTCTCAGTCCTTCTATATATTGTAGAAAGTAATAGTGAGCATTATAGAATAGTACATTTTCAGAAAGCAATGTAATAATGAGCATTACAGAACAGTACATTTTCTGAAAGCAGTGTAATAGTGAGCATTACATAATAGTACATTTTCTGAAGGCGGTATAATAGTGCGCATTATAGAATGCTACATTTTCTGAAAGAATTCTGATAGTGAGCATACATTTTCTAAAAGCAGCATAATAATGAGCATTTCAGAATAGTACTTTTTCTGAAAGCAGTGTAATAGTGAGTACTATAAAATACTACATTTTTTGAAAGTAGTATAAAAGTAAACATTGCAGAATGCTACATTTTCTGAAAGCAGGTTAATAGTGAGCAATATACAATGACTGGCCATTAACATTCAAAAACAAGCATACTGATTGGTCAGCCCAAACAGCGTGCCCATTGTAAAGCGAGCATATACCAATGAAAAAAGTCCAGTCACCCAGACTTTTTTCCATTACTATATGCTATAACTTTTTAAGTTTTCTTCACCATAAAAAATAATAATAATAAAATTAGAAATCCCGACAGTCCAGAGGTACAAGAGAGAGAGAGAGAGAGCATGGAGAAAATACTAGGAAAATCAGCTTTCAAAACTAAAGAAATGTACCTGATTTATTTTCCTTATATTTTTTCCATCCTGTCTCTTTCTTAACTCTAAAGTGTCCAAATTTCATCTTTATTTAAAATGAAAAAAAAAAAAGGAGCAATGGAGATCTTCCTTTTCTCCGTTGCTTCCTTTCCAAAGCACTGAAGTGGGACAGAGCTATATTGATTTGCAAAAAATCTGAATTTTTAGTTTACTTGCTGTGGGTTTCCTTAGGAGTGTGACCTTAGTGAATGATTTTGATTGCTTTAGTCTTATGTATAATTGTATTTATACTTTCAGCTTAGGCTTGATATCACTGAATCTGGCTCATTTAGTTAATGAAAGAAATTAAATGTTTGCATTAAAATAACTTGCAGATCCTATGGAGACATTTAAAGTGATACAAAGGTTATGGGATAATCTGACTAGAATGTGATTTGTTTTGACACCATACTTGTTTTTCTTTTAGGGTGCTATGGGAATACAAGGCCCTCATGGTGCTGTCGGTCCCAAAGGAGAAAATGTAAGTGTGCAAGTATACCGCTGAGGATGGCGAAGTTAAGCTAGATTAATCACACTTCAAGTGTTTTATTTGGAAAGGTTTTCTAAAGTAATTGTTAAGAAAGAAAGTTCAGAGAATTAAATGTTTGTATGTCATGAAGATTGCAGTCTCCACCTCAGCATTTGATTAGATTTTCATCTGCAATAGGAGATATCTATTTCCAGGAAAATACATCTGCATACATAGCCAGAAATACTGTACCTGTGCTCTCATCAAATAATAGAAAACTGTCAGAGAACTGGTTTTATAGTGCTGCTTTGTAATACAAGCTACTATACAGTAAGAACCGTTGTCCAGCTTTGGTGGCAGTCCACTCTCCTCACAGTTCTTCCCCACTGACAGACAGTATTGCTTTACCACTGGATGTGAAAGGCAAAACTGAGAAACTCTTGGGTATCTACCATTTTAAGCATAACAACTCCCACTTCAGCTGATATTCAAACCATAATTCAAGAAAATTACTTTACATATGGTGTTTACTTTTACTTGCTGTCAGCTTAAACTCTAGGATTACACATTCCTTTCCATAAAATTTAAAAGTTTCACTTATCAAATGGGATGCACCACTTAGACTAGAAATGACCATATTTGTATTCCTTAGTTAGTCAAGGGCAGTTGAAGGTACAGTAGGGTCTCTTCCACTTCCTCGTTCCCATGGCAGAATGGGTGTAGGGGTGTGGCTCTGAATATATCAAGAACACCATGGCTAGATCAAGGTTGTGGGACTGCCTAGCCTGAAGTACATGGTGGTCTTTAGAAGGGGTGACAAATGTCCAAGGAGTGGATAGGATAGGGAATTATACTCCATCACTTGCATTGTTTCAGTTTAATCTCTGGATTATGGGCAGATAGAAAGATTGAGAAAAGGTTAATTAAGCTTCATATTTTTGTGCATATATCAATCTATCTATATATGTATTTATATTTTCATAACTTCTAACTATATCTGTGTGTCCCAGATAGCTGATTTTAAAGTCTGTCTTTCAAGTGGTACAAGCACTTCCAGTACCAGACGGTCAGAACTAGCAACACAGACTGGCACTGTCCTGGATGAAAACAGCTCCAGAGTTAGCAATGGGTAAAATATGTCTGTCACACACAAACATGCATAAGCACATACTCATTTTCCAGTGTTAGAGCTGCAGAACGACTTCAGAATGGGAAAAAGTCATCACACTTGCATGCAAAAAAAAAAAAAGAAAAACACAAGTGCAGCTGTGCTTTGGGCTGCCAAAGAACACAATCGCAGTTTACTAGCTGGAGCCATGCTTCTGCCGCAGCCAGACATGTTAGGTTGTTGCTTCTTCTCCCATGGAAAACAAAGTATATACCGTTACTTCTACATGTACAACACTTCAGATAGCGAAAGATAATGCAAGAGAAGAAAACAAAGTATTTGCAGTGTATGTGTGGCTTCTCCTTCTCAACTTCTGCCTCCAATTAGTAAGGCAGATCTGGATGGCACTGCCTACATTGCTTACCACAATGAGTAATGCCCCTGGCATCTATCAACATTCCTGCCAGCACAGGTCAAGAATCCATTTACTTCAAAGGGACAGTATAATGACCCATTAGGTACTCCCTAAAGCTCCTATGCAGGATGAACAGAAAAATCCTGCTCTTCCTTACAAGTCATACATAAGCCATTCATCTCCCGTTCCTAAAGTAGCCATTGTCACTCAGTCAGGTTCACTTAAGGAATAAAATGATGCAGCACTGTGCTACACAGGTGCACTTGTCATACTGATGAGCATAGAGTTCACATGCTTCATTTTTACCTTGATGTGCACTGCACTTGCCAACATATAATGGTAGCACATTGTGGACTAGCAATGTTTCACGCATGTAGTGGTGCTAACTTGGTTTATTAGCGTAATCACTTTATTAACTACCCTTTGCTAGTATGATATGATGTGTCTGCACAATTTTGTGCAACACTATTCACAATTGTGCAACTTTGAAATTTGACTAAAAACTTTGCAGACGTGCGTCTTCGTAAAGTTAAGGGCAGAGTCCAATGTGTCAGAGTACCACAGTGACCACAACAAACTCTGTGGTATATTTCAGGGAGAGTGAGGCAGATGATGTGGTGTATCTGCAACTGGAAACTCATGACAATGGCATTGGAACAGTCATGTTTACCCATGACTGATAGGATTCATACTGAACACATAGGAATCTATGAGGAGGACATGCCAGGAAGGATATGGGGATATACAGCCATATGCTGAGGCATAAGTACCAGTCATAAATGTGGAGACAAGGCTGTGCATAAGGGGTAGTAAAAGTTTACTGGTATGGGCATGGCCACATTAGGGAGCCAGTGCCTCAAAAATTTACTTGCCAGGGAAATGAAGTGCTACTGCAGGTCATCTGCTCACATGATGGGAACCTCCTGGGCAAATGTACTGCAGGAAGGCATTATTGTAATCAAAGATGTCAGGGACTGATACAGGATGCCCATACTGTGCAAAGACATAACAAAACTCTATAACAGAAGGTTACTGACAATACAGTCCTTACAAAATTGCAAAGCACAAAGGTGGGCCATCTACAAGCTCAGTGAGGTCCAGGTCTTTTTGGTGTTGCTCATCAGTCATGGAAGCAGCCCCTTATACATGAGTGTGGCTTGGATGTGGAAGCTGGGATGGTGGCAAACACATGTGTGCAAGTAAGGGAAACACCAGGTTAGTAATGTCCACTAGAGTACACAGTAGCACACCATTCTGCATATACCATGTTAAGGATTAACAAGGCCAATCTGCACATCTTTCCTTTGAATGTTTGTCAATATATAGGTTCATAGGTTCATAGGTTCATACTAGGCTATCTGCCCTAGGGCATTTATAAGCCTAGCCAGAGTATGCTTGGCTTTCGCCACCCATTTTAAATTAATTTTGCTATGCCTTTTTTTGAGGTTAGTATACTGTGCCTCTGTCTAACAGTGACACAGAAGTGATAGCCGGGGTAAACCTATGATCTCCCATCCACTCATCAAGATTCCTCTTGAAGAGAGTCAATGTGGGACTCTGCCTAACCTGGACTGGGATTTTATTCCAGAGTGAAGGGAGCCTCTGGGTTATGAATCTGTCCCTCCAGCATGTCCTATTTATTTCAGTGCTGAGGTTCAAGTCTCGAGCGTAGCTCAATGGGATTTGGATTTTCTGAGGTGCAGCATGTCCATTAATTTGGGTTGGACATGGCTTTATACGTCAGGCACAGATCGCCTCTGAGCAGGCGGTATGCCACTGAGTAGAGCTGGAGTTTCTTTAACCGGGCAGCATATGGCATCTGTTTGAGCCCTTTGATCCTCTTGGTGAGGTACTTTTGGGGTCTTTCCAGTTGCTGCAGGTGTCTGGTAAGGTACATCCCAAAAGGGGCATTGTACTCAATTATGGGCCTGATGAGGGATGAGTAAAGAGGCACAATGACCTCCCCTGATCTAGATGTGAATCCCTTCATGATTATGTGGGCTATATAAAATGTTTTTCTAACCACTTTGGCCACGTGGTTGTCAAATGAGAGATTGCTATCAACTTGGGTCCCCAGGTCCCTAATGACTTCTTCTGTACTTAATGGATTACCACCTATGTGGTAATTTGTGGGCACTTTGTTTTTGCCAAAGGGGATGACTATACACTTTTTGCATTTAGCTTGAGGCCATGGCTCTGGCACCAGTTGTCTGTTTCTATGAGGCCCTTTTGGAGGATGCTTGTGTCAGCTGGAGAGTTGATTATGGTGCCCAGTTTGCAGTCATCTGCGAACTTGGTCAGCCACAGTCCTTCTGTGTTGGCCTGTACCACCGAGAAATATATACCGAACAAGAGAGGTCCCAGGACTGAGCCTTGTGGGACGCCACTTGTAACTGGTTTGGAGTCTGACATGACTCCAGCAATTCTAACCATGTGGGTTCTGTCCTTGAGCCAGTTTGCAACCCATCTAGTGACATAGGGGTTTATATTTAAGCTGGTGAGCTTATCTATAATGCCCGAGTGGGGTATTGTATTGAAGGCTGTTGCGAGGTCCAGGTAGGCTGTGTGGACCACCTTCCCCTCGTCAATGGCCTTGGTGACTGTTTCAAAGAAATTGACCAGGTTTAAGAGGCAGGATCTGCCCTTAACAAAGCCAAACTGGGTAGGATCCAGTGTCTGTAGGTCCCCAATATCTTTATTTATGAGGTCCATGATGATCCTTTCCATAGCTTTGCAGACCAAGCTAGTCAGGCTTATGGGGCGATAGTTTCCAGGATCCGTTGAGGCACCACCTTTGTGGAGAGGGACCACTGTTGCTGTACGCCACTCTTTGGGTACATATCCTGTAGTAAGGCTAAGATTGAACAGTAGTTTTATGTTTGGGTTTAGCTCTTCTTGGAGTTCATGTAGGATGCAGCCCGGGACACCATCTGGTCCCATTGATGCTGTGTTTTTTGCTTTGGAGAGGGCTCTTACCTGAGCATCTGAGATGTCAGGGGGGCAGCACTCTGTTGGGATAGATATTTGCCCTTTTGGTGGGGAGGGGGGAGAAGTTTGCACTGAACCTGTCAGCTAGGATGTTGGCAATGTCTGTGGGCTCGGTGTATTTTTTGTCATTTTGGACTAATTCTGAGCATATCTGGGAATTCCCACCCAGGTTCCTAACATAACTAAAGAAAGCCTTGTGATTATCCTTAGTGTCCTGTGCAATTTTTCTCTCGAAGCTGGCCTTAGATGATTTTATGAGTGCCCGTAGTTTTTTGCTAATACTGATCAGAGATGCCTTCCTTTTGGGATTTTGCTCTATCATGTAGTAGCTTCCTCCTCTTATTGTATAGTTTGTTTATGGCTGGGGTCCACCAGACAGGACGTCTGCCTTTGGAGGATTGGGTCTTGGTTTTATTTGGGATTGCATGATCCATGCATTCCTGAAGGTGTTCATAGAATGCGTTTATAAAGGATTCTGTGGTCTGGGCTGTATTTTCCACAGGCCCGGGGGCTTTGAAGGATTCCACCTCAGTTTTGAGGAGTGTGAAATTTACTTTAGAGAAGTTTTTCACTGTGGTTTTCAGGGCAGGGGGTGAAGTCGGGATGTGAATATCCAGTGAGATTAGTTTATGGTCTGATCTTACCAGTGAGGGATACACTTCTGGTCTGGAGCATAGAGTCCCCATGTTGGTGATGATCAGGTCCAGTATGTTTTCCCCTCTTGTGGGAGTGGTAACAAGTTGTTCCATATCATTTGAGTTTATAAATTCTAGGAACCTTTGGGCTAGGGTGTTGGAGCTAGTGTAATGCTCCCAGTCTATGTTTGGGTAGTTGAAGTCGCCCAATATAATGGTGTTTGGAGAGACCTTCATATTTTCCAGTGTTCTCAGGAAGGCCGAGTGGGGTTTCTGGGTTTGGGAGGGTGGTCTGTAGCTGGCTATAAACTGGAAGGCAGTTTTACCCACTGTTAGTTGCACATGGATAGTCTCTGATGCTTCTTGCTGTGCCACCAACCTGGAAGTGTGGGTATCTTTGACGAATATTGATACTCCCCCTCCTTCTGTGGTTCGGTCCAAGTTTTGGGGCCAAAAAGCATGGTATGAGATATAACCTGGTAGTGCTGTGGTGCACTCGGGAGCCTTGAACCAGGTTTCTGTTACTGCACAGATATTGATGTTCTCCATGCTAAGGAGAGTTTTGAGTGTGTGCATCTTGAGGTTTAGACTTCTGGCATTGAGTAGCATTACTCTTAGTTTCTTATCCCTTGTGATACCTATGGAGGTGGGTTTGTCTTTTGAGCCTTGCCTAAAAAAGGCACTATGGAGGTAGCAAGAGCCTTTGCCAATATCCGAAAGCCCAGGGGTGACAGGTGCAAGCCATCCCTAGCGAAGCATCGTGGCTTGTCAAGCATGTCATCCCAGGCTGACAGACATTGGATCCCCTTTGAATGACACCAATACTTAAGCCAATTGTTGAAATTGATCATCTTGTCTTCATATTGTGGCATCATTCTTGGTGAGGGTTAGATGCTACTCAAGGTCAGGGTCATACTGGCCTGGGCTACATGCTCAGAGAGCTCCTCTATGTCTCTTTTCATGTAGTCCAGGGAGGTACGTCTCAGGTCATTCACACCAGTATGGACAATGACTGAGTCATATTTGTACTTGCCTTGGAGTGACCCGAGTGCTTGTGTTATGTGGCGAATCCCAGCGCCTGACAGGCAGCTCACCGTGACCTTCTCCTTGTTCAGCATGGTGAGCGGGACGTCAGTGTGCCTGACGATAGAGTCACCTATTACAAGTGTATCAGGTGTGTTGGTTTCATAAACTCATGGTTTCATAAGTTCCACTTCTGGAAGGTTCAGCAATACAGGATGAAGAGATGATACTAGCAGGGCACTGTGGCTGTTGATAACACATGGCACAGTCTGATGACACAGTGGCACTGCAGGGGGACTGGTCATCCACAGCCACCATTATAAAGACCTCTATAAAAGTATAAAGTAAGCATATATCCTCACCAGTACATGACAGACATTTTGTTCCTGAGAGTTCCTCACATGGTTCACCTCTGACCTAGTCCACAGAGTATCAGATGTGTGCATTGCCATTGAGGTGCACATAAGCACCATAGGGGATAGACATTCTCTTGACTCCAGCAATGTCCCTGTTATAGCTACTTCACTGCTAGTTAAATGGGAGATGTGCAGGTCACTGATCCAGGCACAGATGCTACTACTCACAGCGTTGTGAAGATAGTGAAGGTGTTCAATGGCATGTGGGAAGGTATGCACCAGCTACACTTTGATATGGGCTATAGTGACAGGGAGCGCACACTGTTGATAAGTTTGTTAGTGGCAAATGCTTTCATATTTACCTCTTAAAAACACATGGCGCAGACAACAGGTTTCTTTCTGCAGGTTATACATACCATGACTGTGGAAGGGTTTGAGTGCAGGCCATCCCACCTCATACAAAAAACATCTTTTTTAAAAATTGTATCAGTTTCACCTGTGTGTACACACTTTGTACTCCTCCTGCCCCAGGCTTGACATTATCCATGTCATGGGCAGTACCTGGCCTTCTGTTCAGCACATGAGATGCCTCATTAAGCTGCACCCACAGGTGCTTTAATTCTTTTCTTTTCCTACTGTGGGTTGTATCAAGTCCAGACATCACAAGACAATATAGTGTGTATCAACAATGGTCACATCATGGCAGCAACACTCCACCTGTAGAGGTTGTGATCCTTATTCTTTGTAGCCTCCCTGAGAGTGTGTTCACCTCCACCGAACCCACTCCATATGATAGCATGCAGTCCCCTGTCACTGTACTTCTCCCCCTCCTGTTCAAGTGATGACAACTATGCCTTGACTACTCCCTAACCTGTGTGGGTATGGTGACATCTAATTCAGAGCAATTCCAACCCATGCGCTGCTCTTCATAGCTTAGGTGTGATACTAACGTCATCATATTATTCTGTATTATCTGTGTCATGGCACATAGCTGTGGACTAGATCTGCTGAAAACCTAGACAGTCTCCCAACTGACACCTCAGGCAACTCAAGCCAGAAAAAAAAATCCTTAGAAGATCATTTCGGTGGCCACAGTTTTACACTGTGGCTGCTTAAACGAGTTCCAGAACTGCATCTGCTCCCAGTCACCTACAAGTGATTGACAGTGCCAGTCATGCATCTTACCAGTCTGTGCCCAGGTCAGCCTTCCTGTTCACCATCACTGTGGCTCTGCCATAATATTAGCCTAGTTAACTCTACAATATCAAAACCAAACAGTCCGTACTTTCCTAACAGTGCTCAGTCCATTCAGCCTTTCTAGGTTCAGTCTGCCTGATAAAAACAAGGTCCCAGTATACAGGCCTCCCAGACTCCAAAGAAAGTCCAAAGCTACAGTGAACTTTCAGGCCCCACTTTCAACTTTAGAAACAGGTACTTCCTCAAGATGAAATCCAAAGGTTAGCTCTAGATGGTTCCTCTGTCAGTTTGCATTTGCAGGTCTTAACCTTTCAGTGCTCCTTCATTAGGGAACTAACTTCCTGAATTTAGCCCTCCATGATATTCTCTTTTATACTTGATTGCTTGGCTGGCTGTGACTGCTACATGCCATGAACCAGATAACACAAGTATGAGAGGATGAGTGATTAAATTACTCTAATATTGTGTGCTTTACTATTAGTAGCTAGTTGTCCTCTTCTCTATAGAGTAAATGAAGATTTTTTTATAAGAATCAAAGAACCTTAATAACACCATTATTAATTATTAGCAACTATCAGATTAGTTTACTGCTAATAAAAAGTGATGTGAACCAATTATTCTAAAATAATGATTTTGCAATAAAGAAAAAGAAAAAAAACAGAAAGCCAACAAATAACAAGCAATGTAGCTGTTATTTCCATTTTGAAAAGACTCACTATAATTTATGCCCTAAAGAGAAATTGTTATATAAAAGATTAGGTAGAATTATAGCACCTGTTTATAGCTTGTTAGTCATTGCACCATAATTTAAAAAATAACAAATTACACTGCAATTGTCTTTGAAATTATGTTTTTTTTTCTTTTTCTGAAGAAATGCATTGCTTT
>NC_056727.1:1000434845-1000577345 GCF_019279795.1 Protopterus annectens | reverse complement strand
ACCTGTGTCCAGTCAGATTTTCCTGGTAAACAAATGTTAAATAAATAAATAAATACAAGGAAAAAGCTCACTAGAATATATAGTAAAACTAAAGACTCTCAAATCAAGGTAAACATAAAAAGGTTATCCAAGGTATTGAAAAATGTCATCAAGAAAACAAAGGCTTCCCATGAACGTACACTGTCATTGAAAGCTAAGGATAATTTCAAATCCTTCTATACATATGTCAGGAAGTTAAGAAATAACACATTGTTCTGAAATTAATGACAATAGTGACAATTTATACTCTGATCCAGTGGATATCACAAATTTATTAGCAAACAGATTCAAAATTTCATGCCAGAGACACAGAGACATCAATATAACCCCCTATATATATATATATATATATATATATATATATATATATATATATATATATATATATATTATCCAACAGCTGGAAAGACCACAAAAGTACCTCACCAAGAGGATTACTGGGCACTGGAAAAACACCAGCTGTACTCAGTGGCATATCGCTTACTCAGAGGTGATCTCTGCCTGACTTACAAAGCCATGCCCAACTCAGGCATAAACTTTCTAGTGCACTTTATAAACATACTCTTTAAGCACCCCTCTGCCTCTTTTTATTTTATGGTCATCAACAAAATTAAAGGGGATAGGTCCCTCAAATGTGGTTGGCACACAATGTTAAATAATAAGGAAAGAAAATGGATAATCAGATTGGGTGGTCTTTTTCGGCCTGGTTTGAATGAACATCTCTGAATAGACCTTTAACAGGAATCCATTAAGTATATAATGATTTGATTGGTATGTCTTTAAGACGCTATAAATACTGCTGCTCTTATGTGATTATTTTTTTTCATTTATTTTTTTCATTTATCTGGTTTGTGCACTGAAGAAGGCTAATACAGCTGAAACCGGTTTGCTTGCATTTTCCAGAGCACGTTTGTGCTTTACTGGGGGTGTTGGACACCCTTAGTTGTTTGGATATGCTTATTTAATAAATTTATATATTTTTTGGCAACATGCATTTGTGCTGGCCCTATTCTTCACATTTGAACTCTGGTTAACCAAGTTTGTAGAGGATTGTATATGGGGTGTTTTTCTTAAATCCTGTTCTGATATGCAGAAGCTACAAAGTGAACTTGCACATATAAATCACTGATGGTATTCAAATGGGCTAAAGCTAAATGCTAAAAAGTGTACTACAGCTGCACTATGTAAGCAAACTCTCTGCTCTGCTAATAGTACAGAAAACATCTCACTGAAAAATGAAGATGGTTTGAGAGATCTTGGAACATTGGTAGAGCACTCCCTGTCCTTTGATCATCATGATGCAACAGTGTTCAGGAAATCCTTCAGTCTGGCACAGCTGATCATAAAGAGAATTTCTCTCAAGCCAAAGAAGTCTTTTCCCTTCTATATTCTGCAGTCATAAGGCCCATCACTAAATATAATGCCCTCTTTGGGATGCATGTTGTTAGCCATACCAAACATCTGAGGAGACCTCTGATGTTCCTGACAAAAATGATCATGGGCCTAAAAAGACCTGAGCTACCAGGAGAGGTTAGAAGCCTTGTCCTGTATTCAGAGTCCTATAAACTCTGTGCCTTGTCTTCTGGAACATTAGGGATTTGGCAGTCCAAGACCTCTTATTTCTCCACAAATTAAATAATCCAGTGAACACTAGAATCTGAGATCTGAACCTTCTTCAGCAAATGAACAAATTATGGTAGAGAGGTAGAATTTTCATGCAATAACTACCCATTCTCTGGAACAAACTTTCTCTCTAGATCAAGAAGCTTGACAGCTTATCTTCATTTGAGAAGGAATTAGACAATACACAAGTCCACCCCAGTATGTGAAAGTGTTGGATGTTAAAAGGACTGTATGCATGTAACTCCCCTGAAAAGGGATTAATTAAGAGGGAGCGTGATAGTGAAATGATGGAACTGCAGGATTAAGATGTGGATAAAGAATGTTGTACCAATTTAATGTTTTTCCCTGTCTATGAATTTCACAGTCTTCAAACCTAGCTTTATTGTGTGTTAAAGAACTTTACCACTACCAGTACTGGGAACTATGGTAACGAATTTTCAGGCTTTTTTCATGGGTATACCTCTATTTCCTGTGTTGTTTTCATTTTAACTGCTGCAGGAATGTTAATAGAAACTAAGGCAGCCTCTAGCCCCTGAATCATTCCATCTAGTAGAAAGACTGAGGTATCTCTTTTGCAGTTTTTTTATCAGTGAAAACAGCATATTGAGTTATTTGTAGTGTTGCTGTTTATTCAAAAGGATGGAAGTTAATCATAGCTGCAGTGACTTAGGTTCAGGTACTGGATCCTGGTACTGGAGTGGCTAACAGCAGCACAGCTACCCTGGGGGAGGCATAATGGTTAGGTTCTACTGCCCAAGCCTTTTCAGATGGAGGCTAAATGTACAGCAGTTTGGCCTGAGAGGGGGGCACGGCTTACCAAGCAGTGCTTTGCACTCTAGCCAGTTTCAATGTGTGTCTAGGAGCATGTACCTAATGTTTGTATTGAAGACACTGGGATTCAAAGACAGTAATGCATATTTTCTTAGCTGTGAGTCACCCTACCCAGTGAAGGCATGGTTATTATTACTACACAGACATGCAGCACTTGTCAATGAACCACAACCTGTCTTACTAATTCAAGCTCAAACACAATAGATTCATTATGCTGAACTCATCAAATCTGTTTGGATATAGTGATCAGCAGGATAACAACACCCTCCATACCCAGTCTTCATGTGATGACTTCTTTATGTAGAATGAAACCTGCATTCATAGAAAATGTATCTGGTTAGTAACAGATTAAGTTTACCTTTTGGCTGTTTTCAAAGCATGGCCCCCATGCACACAGTTTTAGGACCATGCATAAATGCATGCATTCTTTGATTCAGTTTTCTTATTGCACTAAATTATATTCCTTGTTTAATACAGCAACACTTGCTGCAGTGTACTTTAAATTTGTAGTTTTGAACATTTTTCTGGTAAACAGTGAAAGAAAATGTAAGAACAAATAATGACAAAACTACCCATTTCAGGACATTTCAACCATAAAAGGTCACTCAAACTGCTGTCATTATAATCCACCAATATCCGTCAAACTGCACAGTCTCTGCAGAAGAAAAAAGTCATCTGAATAACTCAGCATTAAAGGGATCTGTAACTAAAGAAGAGGTTGCTACTAGCAAACAAATTTGAATTTCAGTGCTTCATGTGCATTTCAGTACTTCATGTTCAAATTTAGTGCCTACTTCCTTGAAGAATAAATTGCCTACATTAAAGATACTCCGCATGGTTTAAACAACCTTAATAAGAATAAATGGAAAGAACATATAACTGCCATATTTCAAGTAAAGAAAGTTTATGTTTCTTTAAGTATACAGGTACTTTGACCATTTGCCGGAGTAATATTAATGCTTTTAACTGACCTACTCAGTGTGGTGCTACTCATCTTAAACTTTCAGCACGGACAATTTGAAAATTCTATCCAATTTTATGGAATATGGGAACCAAAAGTAAAAAAGATTGTGACATTACAGCAGTGCAGTTGTTAGAAGCTTGACAAGTCTCATTTTCTTTTCTTTTTGAGCTGATGTAAGCACTAAAGCAAATTATAGTGAATTATTCCATTTTTATTGTTTCCAGACTAAATTGCTATTGAGCAGCAGGCTAGCAAGTAATAAGGATATGAAATTCAAAGTGACAAGTTCATTAAATCCTGCCGAGAAGTCAGTGTCTTACATTTCATCTGCAATTAAATATGCTGGATAATATAATTAGAATCTATATCTCAATCAGATCTTCTTTCTGTCTTCCTTCTACCCCTTGTCAGGACACAAAGCAAAAGTCAATTCCTGGTGATACATAACAAATATATTATCATGTGTTAACATATTCAACAATGTGATTATTAAAGACCTATATATTTTAACTCCTTGCTTTATAACTTATTCTAAGCCACAGGCTTCTAGATCACTTCTACATAATTAAATAAAATAACCTAGATTTCTTATAATTAAAACACACAAACATATAAGGACTCATGCCTATAGAGAGATGCACAATGTGAGAATGGGATGTTTGCTAGCTTTATATATTAACGTATGTTTGTAGGCTTAACTAAAAAGTGGCTTACTGTTCTATCTGACTGACATCTGTAAATCAAGTTTCATTCTCCAAATTTAAAACATAAAAGTAGACTGAAAGCACATTAAACAAAGATGTATTACATTTCCTTAAAAAATATATGTGGTTAATTGCAGCTAAGTTTGTTGCAAATCAGACTACATACACACACACACACACACACACACACACACACACACACACACACACACACACACACACACACGAGTGTGCACACCTTTGCCAGCTCTAAATTGCAGCTACCCACTCATTGGTATGGGAAAGTCTTCTGTTTGCTATAAATCAGAGCTGGCTTGCTTGCTGTTGCTCTGCATATCTTCTGTGACATTACCCTCTAAATTTCCCTTTGTTTCTAAAGCTGAAATTAGGACAAGTTCCTAACACAGAGGTTTCTGTGCTTGCTGCCTTTATGGCAGTTCTCTCACAAGATCCTAATACTGGACTTCTTCTTGCTGTTCTTATGGAAGTTTTCTCACACGTTCCTTATGCTGGGTTTGTTTTATATTTTTTTATGCAAACATTTTTTAATTTTTGTTTTATAGTCAAGCAGGGCCCCACAGACAACACAGGCCCTAGGCAGCTGACTAGATTACTTAGTGCTGGATCTGGTTTTGGCTGTTGACCAGCATGATACTGCTCTCTTGAATGGCCTCCAAATTGATGCACAGTATTCCTTTTGGTACTCTGCCAATGCTCATTATAATCAGGGAATGACTTTTTAGCCCATAGATATCTCATCTTACCTTACAAAACATAATCTGTTTCTTTGGCCACAGTTTTCTGTGACTGCCTTATGTGATCAGACTCAGTGGTGATACTCCCAAACAGTCCTTTCTGGTTTCCAGTTTCCTCATTTTACTACACCAAAAATGATACTGAGACTTTCAATTACATCCCAGTCCTAAAACTGAATCAGCATAGACTGACAAGACATCTGTTATGTGAAGCCATGTTGCCTGTTGGCAGCTGTCATTCAGGGAAAAAAACAGGCTGTATCTAAATATTCTTTGATGGACCTTTCCAGGTACAGATGTAAGACAGGATGATCAATAGCTAGCTAATTCCAAAAAAACTCTTATACAGTGGTATCACAAATACTTTTGTCAAACATACAGACAGACAGATTATACAGTTTTGGCAAAGGAATTTTCATAAATTCCTTGATTACTTCTGATGGAAGATCATCTAGTATCCCGCAATTTAACGCTTACTACTCCCCTCCAACTGATTCACGGATTCATCTCTGGAAAGACCCTCATCTGTTTACTTAGGTCCATTACTTTTTTTGTTTGCCTTCCCCTGTTTGCATTTGTGCTATTATTGTGCAACCTATAATAGCTGAATAATAATAATAGCTGAGCTGAAAAATGTATTAAACACCTCATTTTTACTGTGGCTCTTTAAACTATTTCACCAGGATACAGCAAATTCAAAACTGATGTCTCACTTTCTATTCTCCTGTACAATTGTAGAAAACAATACTTGTGTTTATTTCTGTATCACAAAAATCATGTTGATTTCCTGATCTGCTTTTGAATTTCTGACATTTTCCCCAATTTTTCTCATAATTCCTCTTTTAAACCATAGTAGTTTTGTCATCATTCTGCATGTCTGCCTTTTCCTTATGAATCCTTTCATTGCTTCCAGATAATTTTGTATTGTACTTAAATTTGTTTTGCTGTTTCTGCCATTTTCATATTGTTTTACCTGTTTTTTTTTATTTTTTTACTTAAATTACTGTTTAAAACTTAGCTTGGTCTGATATGGGATCCATCTTGGAGAAAGTAGTAGTCAATCTATTGAGAATAGCTTAATAGTTCTACTTTAGGTAGGTGAGCACTCTTGTATTAGATTTATAGTTGTTTCTCATAGGTTCTCTTACTTTTATTACTTGCTTTATACTGAGATTAGCCGAGCTGAGCGCATTGCTGCAAGAATTATAGCTTAATACTAAGTAGCACGTGCAAGCTGACTTTTCTTTTACTTATTACTGCAAAAACATTGTCTTTCATTTTACAGGTCCTAGATGTTATTGTGCTCTGGGCCTAACCTAATTGTGATTATCTGCTTTAATCTCTGCTACCTGCTGTACTAATCTGTGCATGTGATGGTTTTCAAAATAGTCCATGAGTTCCAGTGACCTGCCTCCCTTCCTTAACAATAGCACTGGACATCCTTGCCAGCCTTCTAGCACTCGGTGTCCAAAGGCAGTATGAGAATTGCCTCATGTTCACTGAAAATGAACTCCTGCTCAATCTAGTAGATTCTATCTGCGAGAGGTGAACATACCTAGCAAATTTAAAGGTGTCCTTATCCCAGTCAGATGCATGTGGTGAGGTTACACTGCCATAGCTCTACCATAACAATCTCTTCATAATGATACCCAGAGACCCATGCAGTGAGCTCACAGAACTCCAGTCCACCTTAGGAAAGTCAAACTTCCAACTTATATCTTGTTATCAGTGCCCATCCATGGTTCTCCTCAATCATGAAAACTTCCTGACATTCCTTGAAAATATCTCTATATGTAGTAGCTCATTAATTCTTGGTGACTTCACTTTTCTTCCATATAACAGTGTACCCACACTATCAATTTAGAGTACGCCCATCACTTCTTAGATTGGGTAAACAAAAAAGCTCTCTGGATCAACTTTTTCACTTTCTACCAGGGGTAGAAACATTTTTGACCCGGTTCTCACAAATGCAGCCTGTTCCCTCCTTTATTAGTTAAAACAGCCCAATTATTGCTTACCTTTACCCTCCAAACTTCCACTCTCCTGATAAACAGCACCATCATCTTTACAGACTTCAAAAAGTTAAATTTTTTTTATAATGTATCATAAAATCTCTAATTTCATTCACAGAAACTCCACAGGTGACCTGTGGATTTTTATTCCCATTTATAGAAATGACTTATCAATCCTTACTAGAACTAAAATATAGCACTAAATTCAAAAACAAACCACCTTACCAAGTAGGATAAGAACCCCTAAGCATGAAGATAATATTATATTTAACATTTATTGACCAGGAAAATCCGACTAGTACAGAACCTATTTTCAGCGGAGGCCCAGGGAGAAATGCTCCAGATGCATGTCTTTGAAACATATATAAAAAACTCACTAAGAAACTGAAGGCAACTATAAAGTGCAGTAAAACATCATGTGAACTGAAGCTAACAATTAAGGCAATGGATAGCTACAAGTCCTTCATCTCTTGCTTAGAAAATTAAGAAATAATTCAAAGCACTTCTTCAGACTCTTCCAGAGTGATACCTCCCACTCAGATGCAAAAGACATTGCTAACAAACCAGCAAAGAAGTTTGACAAGTACTCCCTGAAACTCTCACACCAACTCTGGATATCCCTGTGTCACTTCCCCCTGCAACCCCCAAGGATCATGTCCTTAAGGTACTCTCAAAGACCAGAAACACATCTTCCACTGGTCCATACTGGGATGCCTAAGAATCAGAGTCAAATATGCACTTACTGATACCCTAATTAAACTTTTTAACCTAAGCTTAGCAACAGGTTATATCCAGGAATCCTGGAGCAGTTCAGTAGTGATGTCCCTACACAAGGGTGGACTCTTCATGGATGTTGGAAACTTCAAACCCATCAGCGTTATTAGTCTTATCTCTAAAACCACAGAGTGCATCATCACCGACTTCATTAATCATGACATTAAAAATCTGATTAGGCTTGACCCACAGCAATTCAACTTTGTAAAGGGTTGGTCACGCTTGCTAACTCCTGTAAGCTTCTTTGTAAAGGACATGCAGGCAGTGGACAGTAGTCACACTGTCCATGCTACCTATCTTAATCTGGCCAAGGCATTTGATACCATACCACTTGATGGAATCATAAATAAGCTTCTGGCATCACATATTGGCTCTTATGTGATAAGATAAATATCAAACTAGCTCATGGACAGGAACATATGTACACAGAGTTAATGAGACCTCCTCTGTCAGAGGAAAGGTTACCAGTGGTGCCCCCCTGGGATCTGTGTTGCAGCCCATAACTATTTGGCATTTATTTCGCTTATCTTAAAACTGATAACCCTGATATATGGTTAACCAGATTTACTGATGACTGCAAGCTGTGTGCAGTTGTTAAGTCAAATGGATACTCATACCCTTCAAAATGAATTAATATGAGTCAACACCTAGTGCACCAAAAATAATTTCAACTGAATGCTAAGAAATATAATATAATTCCCTTTGTGAAACAGCTAATTGCTACAGCATACTGCATCAATAACATCCCACTATAAAGTGAGTCAGTGATTAGATTAGAGACCTGGGCACCTCGGCTGATAGCTCCCTTTCCTTTGATCATCATGTGGCAAATGTAGTGTGGAAATCCTTTGGTGCCTTGTAAATAATTGCCAAAGGCATTTCTTCTAAAACTTAAAACATCATTGTTCCCTGTAATGACAGACCCTGTGGCATGCTTCTTATTAGAAACATCAAAAAACTCAAAGAAAGAGAGATTCCATGCAAAAATGATTTCTGGCCTCAAAAATCTTAGCTACTAGTGGAGGATAGAATCCTTATTGCTGTAGTCAGTGATTTATACTTTCCTAAGCGGAGATCTGTACCTCTCTATGCCCTTTCTTGTTATCCTTGACCTCTTTTTTCTTGATAAGTCAAATAGTTCACCCAACACTAAATCAAGAGATCTCAGCTTTCATTGGGGAATAAATAAAACTATATGATTGCATAGATTCATCACCTAGTGCCTGCCCTAGCTCTGGAATAGGCTCTCCTTGTATGCCAAGCAACATAATTTCCTGTCACCCTTCAAACATTAAACATGGCTTGCATAACTGGATCAGTACCATTAAATTTACTCCAGGGCTTACAGCTCTTGCCCTCCTTTGGCAAGGTGCATATGGCCTGTTGTCAAATTGTCTTATATATCCTATGATCCTGTGATTTTTCCACCACTTCCACCTTTTCTTATTTTGTACTACGGCTTGTTACCTCCTCATCCAGCACTCAGAAACTTCCATCATGCAGACCAACATCTGTCTGTTCTCATAACATTCTCCACCTCTGCAGCTGGAAACTCAACCCATACTGTATTATTATTCATCAGCTTCTATGTCTGTAACCTCATCACCAGTAAAAACAGAGTAGAATGCCTCAGTCAGTACTTCTTTTGCCTAGTTGAGAGGCTACATTTCTGCTAAAATCCTGTCTTCTAGTAGCACTTACTTCAGCCTTCCTTATTTACCTAAGAAGTAGAACTTTCCAGGCTGAGATCTTCCATTACTGTCCTTCTCTTTTGTTTTTCCTAACTGACTATCTAGCATAATAATCTTGTTATAACTCATTTTCCTGAACTAGGGACGCACACAGCTTTGCTGCCTCAAGACTGCTTTAATCTTTAATCTGTTGTCCTTACTAGTGTATCTGTATTTCCTAGGGTAGTTAAATTGCAAATGTACAGAAGGAGACGCAGAACCACATGGATTTAAACCATCACATCAAAAGCAGTTTGCAGTGCAAAGTCGTTTTTAAAGTGGTGATACCAGTAATATGCTGTTTGTATCATCAAATCATAGCAAGATCAGTTTCTAGTGTTGCTCATTTCACTTTCACATCCCTGTTGATTATTAATTTCATACATGAATAAACATCATTGTAGCAAATGGAGCACATTGATTATACTATGGAAATGGCAAAAAGATAAGCTTGTTATGAACTCTGTGATGTCAGAAAAATGCATAAATGCAGTTATGACTGGGACGTCAACTACAGCACACACAACAGTCAGGCACAGCAGCATCAGAAGCATTGTTCTGCAGTTTTTAAAGCTGCATTACACTTTGTGCTACTTAAAATAAATGTGTCGCAGAGTGAAGTGTCTCAATAGCTTTTGAAGTTATTCGTTAGTCTGATGCAAACCTCTTCTGGACACTTTCTCTTTGGTAACACTAAATGTGTTTCATATTTCAAAGCTGTGAGATAACTTTGACTCTTATACTTTTGCTCTCTTTCTAACTTATAGCTCAGTGGGGCACTAAAGCTCTGTGTTCAGCAAAGAATTATGAACTAATCACAAATCATAACTATCTGTTAATATGTTCTCATAATGTGTTCAAGAAATTCACCTGAAGAGCAAAGTCTGTGAGTTAAGTTTCTAAAAATCATTTTCTCAATCACATGAACCAGTGGTTACAATCAGCAAGTCTGTCAGTCATTTATGAAATGCTATTGATAACGATGATGATAACGGTGATGATAACGGTGATGATGATGATGATGATGATAACGGTGATGATAACGGTGATGATAACGATGATGATAACTGTGATGATAACGGTGATGATAATGGTGATGATGATGATGATGATAACAGTGATGATAATGGTGATGATAACGATGATGATAATGGTGATGGTGATGATAATGGTGATGATAATGATGATGATGATGATGATTATTAACATTATTATTATTTTTGTTTAGAACATGTACTATATTTATGACATGGTTCTGAGTTTCTACTTTTGATTTCAGGGATCCCCAGGAGAACCTGGAATACCAGGACCACCTGGCCAACAAGGAGCTGCAGTAAGTCTAATTTTTTAAAGACAAGGGACAATTGGGGGGGTTGAGTTTCATCTCAGTATATGTTACTTCCATAGCAGGGATAAAACCATCCTCACTATCAAAGAACACAGACAGAGAGTACTTGCTAGAAATGTTTTTATATCTAGAAACTTGCAGTTTGCAAAACAATTGGGATTAAAAATGCAGAGATAGTATTAATAACAGGGAAGCTAGTGAGAATTGTGAGCAAAGATGCTGGGGGAATCATACTTTGGAGTGCTTGTGTTACAGCTACAAACCAGTCTTGTAGGTCAAATGTGTAGCCACCATATAAGATCAAATGGAATAATATACTGCATGGCAATCTATATACTTTGTAATCGTATTGATCTGATGTAGAAGCAGCAGTTGACGAAATATTGTCAGATGTGAAAAGTGTTATGAACTGATGATACAGAAGCAATTATCCAACGTTTTATTGTAATTGTAGTTGTTATACTAAAGAAAAGCACATTAAAATTGTCTGTTATTTTTTAAAGGGGTTGCCAGGCCAGTCAGGTGCAAAAGGTGCAGGAGGAGACAAGGTAACACAACATTTCAAGACTTATTTGTTCTCTTCTTTGCAATGTCATTTGTGTACAAAGTAATGTGTAATTATGCAGTAGCATTTTTCTCCTTATATTTTGTCTGAGATTTAGAATGGATTTCAGTATAATATCCATAATTAAAGTTAAAGAATAGCAGATGTAAGCTGTATCTGATGGGAAATTAAAGACAGTTCAAGTAATATGATTTGGTATGAGGGGGATATTTTTGACGTGTATATTGCATCAGTACTATGTCATAAATACCCTCAGCTTACCATTTCTGAAATTAGAGTTTGACACCTCTCTTAACTTAATGGTACTGCACATAAAGCATGCCATTACATTAAGCATACTACTGTAGCTTGCAGTTGTACCACTCTCTCATGGAATAAGTCTTTCTATACTCCATCTTGAGGTTAACTTCATCCGGTTGTTTTTCTTTTCTTTTTCTTTTGTTTTTAGTTTCAGTTTGTCTATCTGACTGTTTAATAATTTATGACTCCAGGTCATTTCATTTTATTTCTTCCGTGAGACAGGCTTCACAAGTTCAGTTTTATAAGCTTATATTTTTACTTTAACATTACATTCCATGAATCATTTTTGTGATCTTTAATTTGGCAGTTACCAGGAGGTTATGTACACTTTCCCTGTACTGGCTCCTGAACTGCACATAATATTCCAAATGTGATGTCACAAGCACATTTTATATCAATAAAATCAAGTCAGTCACCCAAACTTCTTAACGTTTAAGTGCAAGAAATTTGGCCAAAGCCAAAAATAATGGTGGGGTGGGGGTGGGGCAGACAAAGGCCTCTAATCAAGGACAGGTTTTAAACATTGCTCTTATAAATTTAGAAAGTGGCTAGAATATATGGCTTTATTCTAGCATGCAGTTTTCTGAAGGATATGAAGTCTGAACCTCAAATGTCTGAAATTATTTAGTGAATTCAATTCTCATTGATTTGCCAGAAAACCACAAGATTCATGAGAAACAGTCCAAAAATATGATACAAAATCTGGACATTCTGTGACAATTGAGACAATCAAAATGTATACAGTCCCTCTGGACCTTCTTTCCATAGAAATATATTCAAGAACTTAATGACTCAGTAATGGCATTCTGTTTAAATATGATCAAACTATCTTGTCCTGTTTCTGTATTATCTTTTGAACATTTTAACATGACTAGATAGGATCATAGGAGATTACTAGGCTATTGATCCAGTGATCATTTTAAGCCTAGCTGTTTCAACCCAATGTAATATCATAGAAGTACTAGTCAATACCCAAGATTGCATTTAGTGATGACTGCCCATGTCCAGGAGGTTTGTGGGCGCTGTCCCTGGTAAGAATTTACGGTGCCCCATCCACTTGTCCAGGTTCCTCTTGAACAGTGTTATAGAGGTGCTCTGTTTCACATGAATTGGTAGCCTGTTCCAAAGACGTGGCAGTCACTGGGAGATAAATCTATCCCTCTAGCATGTCCTATTCAAGTCACAGGCCATATTTAAGTCCCTGGAATGGGTAGCTCTAGACCCATTTGATTTACAGATATGCAGTAAGTTCATTTGATTTGGGTCTTGGGGTGCTGTGTAGGGCAGGCATAAATCTCCCCTAAGAAGTCTATATGATACAGAGTATAGTGACAGGGACTTTAGTGGATTCATGTGAGGCACATGCTGGAGGCCCTTGATCTTCTTTGTTAGTAACTTCTGAGGTCTGTCTAATTGCTGCAGGGGCTTAGTATAGTCAGGGTTGCCAGACGTCCCTATTTGGGTGGGACTGTCCCGAGATCAGCAGCCTGATCCCGAGTCCCGCCCTGCCGGTTTAAATCCCGGCCAGCCTCCGCTTTGTTTGTTTTTTTTTTGATTGTCCCATTATACCTGGCATACGGGCCAATCAGAAATTGCTAAACATGGAGCTTCTTGTGTTCCGCATTAAACACGAGAAGCTCCGTGTTTTTCCATTTTTGATTGGCCCATATGCCAGTATACGGGCCAATCAAAAATCGCTAAACATGGAGCTACTTGTGTTGAATGCGGAACTGCAATGCATTAAACACAAGAAGCTCCGTGTTTAATGCAGAGCTACTGTGTTCCGCATTAAAGGCCTTTTTTTTTATTTTATTTATTTTTTTGTTTTTTTTTGGTCTTCACTTTCCGTGAGAGACCTTTTTTTTTTTTGTCCCTACCTGGGGGGCTGGAAATCTGGCAACCCTGAGTATAGTACATACCGAATGGGCCGTTATACTCAATTATGGGCCAGATAAGTGCCAAGTTTAGGTGGGTTATAACTTCTTTTGCTCTTGAGGTGATGTATGTACTAATCAGGTGAGCTCTGGGGAAAGCTTTCCTTACAATAGCAGACACATGGTGGTTGAAGCTAAGGTCATGGTCAGCCTGTGTTCCCAGGTCCCTTACCCCTTCATGGGTGCTTAGGGTATTGTTGTTGATCTGATAGTGTGAAGGGACATTGTTTGTGCCAACTAAATGTATATACTTGAAGAGCTTTTGCCTAAACCTATGTGACTCTGGTCACTGGTAATCTTTATATTTTTTGTGTTGACATTCCTTACTACAATTGACTTTTTTCTTGCTTCCTCACACATTTCTAGCATCTGTTGTTCATCTCCTATAGGCCATTCAGTTAGTTTAGCTGCCTTTACCTATTTCTTTGCTGAGTCATGTTGGTCTTTTCCGTTCAGTTAATTTAGCTGCCTTTAACTATTTCTTTGTTGAGTCATGTTGGTCTTTTCCATTCAGTTAGTTTAGCTGCCTTTAACTATTTCTTTGTTGAGTCATGTTGGTCTTTTCCTTTTAGTTAGTTTAGCTGCCTTTAACTATTTAGCTGCCTTTAACTATTTCTTTGCAGAGTCGTGTTGGTATTTTCCGTTCAGTTAGTTTAGCTGCCTTTAACTATTTCTTTGCTGAGTCATGTTGGTCTTTTCTGTTCGTTTAGTTTAGCTGACTTTAACTATTTCTTTGCTGAGTCGAAAAAGCCTTTTTTAAATTGATGTATTAATTATATAATTAACTGTGATTATTCAATTATGGTTGGTATAAAAGGGAGTGTTTATTTATTACTTTTTGTGTGCTCAAAGAAGGCTGATGTTGCCGAGGCGCTAAGCCACATTAAATTTGTTTGGTGGAGAATTCGTGTTGTTTTTTGGTATCTTTTACCCTTGGACTTTTGCTGGTTGTTTTTTGGATTCATGGATTCGAATTCTCTTTTGAATACTCCCAGAGTTTTTCGGGAAAATTCTGTTCCTTCTGTGAATGGTTTTGTTACCCCTCCGGTTCCTGGCGGCATGGGAATCCTAGGTGCATCGGGTATGACTTCACAAAAGACTATGGATAATTTTTTGATATCTGGCTCTTCTTTACCTGTGACGACTGCAGCTCTTGATGTCCCTGGTCGATCTAATGCTTCTATTGTTGTACAAGCTCCTTCATTAGTTACGGATGCTTTGGGTGGTATGAAAACAGTTTTGCCTAGTGCTGTTTCTAATATGAAATCAGTCTTACCTACGGCTGTTTCCAATAGTGAAGTTATTTCATCGGAATGTATTTCTAAATTTATACAAGAAAGGAAACAGAAATTTCATAACCCATTTGGAGCTCTTGGTGGGCGTACTGCTGATACGCTTCCTCAAGAAATTCAGGATAGCGTATATGATTTTGAAAGATTGATTTTCAGAGAAATGCGCTGTCACTTTAATTTACTTGGACTTAATAGATATGTTGAACTTGATATTGCTCCACGAGGGTTAAGGGCATTTAAAAGCCCAGCGACTCCTTTTGATTCTTCGATAATGTTGACCTGGCATTCAAAGACCGCTGGTTAGCGGCAGCACATAATTGTGCAATGGAATGGGTTAACATACTGATTGAAAGGGAACAATTGTTATTGCAAAGATTACAGGGGCAGTTATATAATATGCATTCTAAATTGTTACATGAGATAGGTGATTCAAAAGTTAATGACATTTTCTTTAATATAAAGGAAAAGCTTAATAAATATGAAATTGAACAGGTCCAATATAAATCTACCAAAATTAAAAGAGATATACATGATTACGATAGTGGGCGGGCCTTCTTGTGGAAAAAGAAACAAAATTTCCACTCGGGGCAAACGGTGAGAACTAATAAAAAACAGTTATCTGTTTTGTTTGCTTCTTCTGAGGGTCTGTGTCAAACTACGGACTCTGAAGGTGAAACCCATGATTTTCCTCCTTTACCTGGGGCTCAGGACCCTGTAGCACATCAACAACATTTTCGGAACGATGGAAATAACACCAAGAGAGGCTACAAGAAAAAGGGTACTGGCTCCGGTTCTCCATCGCGTGAAGGACACTTTAAACAAGCATCTAAATGAGGTAGATGGAATTAATGTTGTGGACACTGTTTTTTCGCCTATCTCTAATGTTGTCAATTTATCAGGCTGTGTATTATCCAGTGAAGAAGTAGCAGTTCTTCAATTAGGTTTAAAATTTGTTCCCACTGTTATTCCAAGACATTATTTACTTAAACAAGATATATTCAAGTTTATTAGAAAATTACACTTGAAATGTTTTTTTGCACATGACAATGTTTTACAGATGGGAAGAGTTTTATAAATGATTTAGGTAGTGATAATAGTGAGGATAGTTTCTAGTCATGTTTTTCTGTTGAAACTGAAGTCTCCATGTATTCCAATGCTTATTCTATGCTTAATACTGATGGCATTGAATTTCATAGTAAATTTTTACCACCGTATACTAATCAAACTGTTATACAGTATTCAGAAATGGTTCATTTTTCTATTAAGGAACTCTTGAATTCTTGTAACTCTAGTTCCTGGAATTATAATATGAAAAAAATGAATGGTGTGCTTTAAATAGACTTAAGAATAGACAGGACCTAGTTGTTAAGCCTTCCGATAAAGGCAATAAAATAGTGTTACTCCATCATAGTCAATATTTTGAGATGTGTATGAAACATTTGAGTGATTCTTTGATATATGAAATTAGTGATGAAAACACATACTTAAATGCTATGAAGGAATATACTGTATTAATTGAAAGAGGTGTACGACTAGGTTATTTCTCTAAAAATGATTTTGACAAGAAATTCTGTGTTGATAATTGTAATTTAGCCACTTTTTATTGTCTCCCAAAGCTCCATAAGAGTTTAGTGAATCCTCCGGGACGTCCTATTGTTTCTGCTACTAATTATTTTTCTCGGAATGTGGGTATTGTTATACATAATTATCTGTTACCTTTTGTAGAAAAACTTGAGTTGTATGTTAAAGATTCTTTTGATTTTATTGACAAAATTTCAGATGTCATATGGACAGAAAAACTGTTTTGGGTTAGTGTGGATGTTGTTAGTTTATACACCAATATTGGCCATAAAAATGGTATACAGGCATTGCGTTACTTTTTGGGAGATAATCCCACTTCACATTATATTATGGATTTGACATATTTTTGTCTTGCCAATAACTTTTTTAGTTTTAATGAGGTTATCTACCATCAGTTGAAAGGGACAGCAATGGGGGCATCATTTGCCCCTATGTATGCCAATTTATTTATGGCTAAATTTGAGTTAGAATACATCTATACCAACATATTTTTTCAGCACAATGTTCTGTTTTACTTTCGCTACATAGATGATTTAATCTTTCTTTGTAATGGAGGTTTCGAATTTATACATCAGTTTATTTCTGATTTAAATAATAACAAGTATAATATACAATTTGATGGTCTACAGTATGGTAAGAAAGTAAATTATTTAGATATTTCTCTAACAGGAGTTACCAATGACCGAATTTCAACTACGGTATATCGTAAGTTTGTGGATGGTAATCAATACTTATATGGCACGAGTTGCCATCCTCCTCATACTTTGAGGTCATTGCCATATGGAGAGATAGTTAGATTATCTAGACTATGTAGTGGTGAAGTAGATTTAGAAAATAATATTTATGACTCTATTAAGATGTTTTTACAAAGAGGTTACAGTATGGAATTGATTAAAGAATCTATTAATAAATTATTAAGAGTTATTACCAATAATACTGAGAATTTTTCTTCAGTTAACAAAGTTGGTAAGGAGATTGTTTTTTCAGATATAAGAATTAATAGATATTCACAAAATTGTAACAAAGAAAAACAAGATATTTATTTTGTGACTACTTTTAATTTATTAAGTGAAAAAATTTGGGACTATATCAAGTATTATTGGAAATTTTTGTCACAAGATGAATTTATGTGTAAATTTATTCCTATTGTTCCAAAGGTTGCATACAGAAGGGGACAGAATTTAGCAGATAAATTAATTAAAGCTTATTATGTTCATCCTAAGGATCAATTAAGCTATCCATTATGCACTTATGGTACTACTTCTTGTGGTTCCTGTAATATATGTTTATATGTCAAATTATATTTTAATAAAATAAATGGAATTAGGTTTATACCAAATAATCAATTTACATGCCATACTACAGGAGTTATTTATTGCCTTAGGTGCCCCTGTAACCTCTGTTATGTGGGAGAAACAAAAAGAAAATTTAAAATTAGAATGCAGGAGCATGTTCGTGACATCAAAAGGGGAGTGGTAGAAAGCCCAGTAGCTTTACATTTTTTGGAACAACATAACAGTAATGTGAATTTTTTGGAGTGTACTATTTTAGAAAAAGTTTTTGTCAGAAAAGGAGATGATAGACTGTTGAAAAACATTTTATTATTTAAGGAAACTATTTATATATTGAAATACAATACATTATCACCTAGTGGTCTTAATAAAGAAGTCAACTGGAGATGTTTATTGTAACATATTTTAGTTTTTTTATGTTATATATTTATTGTCTTTGTAAGTCATGCTGCTTTAAACGAAAAAGCCTTTTTTTAAATTGATGTATTAATTATGTAATTAACTGTGATTATTCAATTACGGTTGGTATAAAAGGGAGTGTTTATTTATTACTTTTTGTGTGCTCAAAGAAGGCTGATGTTGCCGAGGCGCTAAGCCACATTAAATTTGTTTGGTGGAGAATTCGTGTTGTTTTTTGGTATCTTTTACCCTTGGACTTTTGCTGGTTGTTTTTTAGGTTTGTGGGCGCTATCCCTGGTAAGAATTTACGGTGCCCCATCCACTTGTCCAGGTTCCTCTTGAACAGTGTTATAGAGGTGCTCTGTTTCACATGAATTGGTAGCCTGTTCCAAAGACGTGGCAGTCACTGGGAGATAAATCTATCCCTCTAGCATGTCCTATTCAAGTCACAGGCCATATTTAAGTCCCTGGAATGGGTAGCTCTAGACCCATTTGATTTACAGATATGCAGTAAGTTCATTTGGTTTGGGTCTTGGGGTGCTGTGTAGGGCAGGCATAAATCTCCCCTAAGAAGTCTATATGATACAGAGTATAGTGACAGGGACTTTAGTGGATTCATGTGAGGCACATGCTGGAGGCCCTTGATCTTCTTTGTTAGTAACTTCTGAGGTCTGTCTAATTGCTGCAGGGGCTTAGTATAGTCAGGGTTGCCAGACATCCCTATTTGGGTGGGACTGTCCCGAGATCAGCAGCCTGATCCCGAGTCTCGCCCTGCCGGTTTAAATCCTGGCCAGCCTCCGCTTTGTTTGGTTTTTTTTTTTTTTGATTGTCCCGTATACCTGGCATACGGGCCAATCAAAAATTGCTAAACACGGAGCTTCTTGTGTTCCGCATTAAACACGAGAAGCTCCATGGATTGGCCCATATGCCGGTATACGGGCCAATCAAAAATCGCTAAACACGGAGCTACTTGTGTTGAATGCGGAACTGCAATGCATTAAACACGAGAAGCTCCGTGTTTAGTGCAGAGCTACTGTGTTCCGCATTAAAGGCCTTTATTTATTTATTTATTTATTTTTTTGTTTTTTATTGGTCTTCACTTTCCGTGAGAGACCTTTTTTTTTTGTCCCTACCTGGGGGGCTGGAAATCTGGCAACCCTGAGTATAGTACATACCGAATGGGCCGTTATACTCAATTATGGGCCAGATAAGTGCCATGTTTAGGTGGGTTATAACTTCTTTTGCTCTTGAGGTGATGTATGTACCAATCAGGTGAGCTCTGGGGAAAGCTTTCCTTACAATAGCAGACACATGGTGGTTGAAGCTAAGGTCATGGTCAGCCTGTGTTCCCAGGTCCCTTACCCCTTCATGGGTGCTTAGGGTATTGTTGTTGATTTGATAGTGTGAAGGGACATTGTTTGTGCCAACTAAATGTATATACTTGAAGAGCTTTTGCCTAAACCTATGTGACTCTGGTCACTGGTAATCTTTATATTTTTTGTGTTGATATTCCTTACTGCAATTGACTTTTTTCTTGCTTCCTCACACATTTCTAGCATCTGTTGTTCATCTCCTATAGGCCATTCAGTTAGTTTAGCTGCCTTTACCTATTTCTTTGCTGAGTCATGTTGGTCTTTTCTGTTCAGTTAATTTAGCTGCCTTTCACTATTTCTTTGTTGAGTCATGTTGGTCTTTTCCTTTCAGTTAGTTTAGCTGCCTTTAACTATTTCTTTGCTGAGTCATGTTGGTCTTTTCCATTCAGTTAGTTTAGCTGCCTTTAACTATTTCTTTGCAGAGTCATGTTGGTATTTTCCATTCAGTTAGTTTAGCTGCCTTTAACTATTTCTTTGCTGAGTCATGTTGGTCTTTTCTGTTCGGTTAGTTTAGCTGCCTTTAACTATTTCTTTGCTGAGTCATGTTGGTCTTTTCTGTTCGGTTAGTTTAGCTGCCTTTAACTATTTCTTTGCTGAGTCATGTTGGTCTTTTCTGTTCGGTTAGTTTAGCTGCCTTTAACTATTTCTTTGCTGAGTCATGTTGGTCTTTTCCTTTCAGTTAGTTTAGCTGCCTTTAACTATTTCTTTGCAGAGTATTGTTGGTATTTTCCGTTCAGTTAGTTTAGCTGCCTTTAACTATTTCTTTGCTGAGTCATGTTGGTATTTTCCGTTCAGTTAGTTTAGCTGCCTTTAACTATTTCTTTGCTGAGTCATGTTGGTCTTTTCTGTTCGGTTAGTTTAGCTGCCTTTAACTATTACTTTGCTGAGTCATATTGGTATTTTCCATTAGGTTAGTTTAGCTGCCTTTAACTATTACTTTGCTGAGTCATGTTGGTCTTTTCCGTTCAGTTAGTTTAGCTGCCTTTAACTATTACTTTGCTGAGTCATGTTGGTATTTTATGTTCGGTTAGTTTAGCTGCCTTTAACTATTTCTTTGCTGAGTCATGTTGGTCTTTTCTGTTCGGTTAGTTCAGCTGCCTTTAACTATTTCTTTGCTGAGTCATGTTGGTCTTTTCCTTTCAGTTAGTTTAGCTGCCTTTAACTATTACTTTGCTGAGTCATGTTGGTATTCTCATTCTCCTTTTCATCTTCTTGTCCTTTATATGCCACTGCAGTACCTCCAGCACTACTTTTTAAACTTTCATCCATGATCTCTTCAGAAGGACTGTTTCCTCTTCCTCTGAGCTAGAAATTAATTCTTGCCACTAGTGTCTTTTTGGTGAGTATCATCTCCCTATGGTTCAGCATTGCAGTTTACATCTGAGGCTCTTCCCACAACCAAGAAGGGAGTTATTAAACTGATATATTCCCCCAAAGAACTGTGCTCACTAAACCCACTCCTAATACTCACCGAAAAATCTAAACATCATAATGGTGACTGTCTGTACTCCATTTAAGTTGCTAAAATGTGAAACCTGATCCTAGCAGACATCAGAAATATCTCATCCTATCTACAATTTCTAATCTAATTGCAGACATATCTCTCAAGCAAATGGACTTGCACTCCAATGGTGTTGCACTTGTAACAGCCTCATTACCAAGATCCATTTTTATTCTGAATCTTATCCAGTTTGTAGTTTACAGTCCTCATGCACTACGTCCATTTGTAATTTTCTACTCCATGCAGTTAAAATCAAACACACATTACTAAATTCTCAATTTTTACTATAGTAATCTCCAGGTTACAGGCCTCTTGTAAATTTAACTTAGATAAAATAAGTGTATCTTATGAACTGTATTCATAGTTGTATGCACTGTGTATACCATGCTCTATAGATGTGCCTGAGTTTAATATGCCATAAATACTATATATCATCTGTTAAGTTACATAATCCTGAACTCCGCACAGAACAGAATTCTGTTTATCTAAGGACAAGAAATTCTGCAAGGGTGTGCTGTTTTAAAAAGCTAACTTCACCCTGCACTGTCAAATCCATCTTGCTTTTATTCTATAGTTATACTATTCCCAGGCTTTTATCATTTTCTCTATAATTATTATGTTTCTCTCACGTGAAAGTCATCCTCTCTGTCCATGTTCATTTTGTCTTATTTCCCTATACAGACTCTCCACTTTTACCTTTGGAAAAAGCTGGACCTGAACCTTGGATGTTTCTTGTCCATTCTAGGATAATGAAGCACATTCTTATGAACTACTTTATGATGTATTAGCTTCAATATTTACAACAGCAAAAACTGGTAGTAAATTATTTAATCTTGTAGTACTTTCTTTGGTATGTTTAGCTTGATGAATAAAAACAGTGGATGATAAAAAAATGTCTCCTATTCAGTCCTTTATTGTTTTACTACAACAAATCTTGCATTTTGTATAATATTGTGTAGTCTGTTGTTAAATAATTTTTGAAAACATGGTAGATTGTATCTAACAAACCTTTTGTTTATTAGGGAGAACAAGGTGTCCCTGGTATTCAAGGATTTGCTGGACCACCAGGACTTCTTGTAAGTTCTATTTTTTTGCTAAATATATTTACTGATCTATTTAGTTAGATACAGGATTAGTAAAACTGGGACTTTAATGGATTGCAGTGTTGTCTGTCTTGAGTCAGTTTATTTTATTTTTTATTTTTTCACAAATTATATGACTACTGTGCATGCATGATTGGCCAAATGTGTCCATCTTGTGACAGCTTCACAGTGACATAGCATTGTTTGTTGTATTTCTCACGTTACAATGTAATTTCTCAGACTAGGCTGTCAGATCGTTTCAGAACTGTGAACAAAACATGCAAGTCCAGAAGTGGCAGAGTATTCTAAAGCTCTGACCTGAACCCATGTTTTTCTAATCAGATTCAAAAGGATTCAGTAATAATGAAAACTACTTTTCTGAATTTGCTTGGATATCTATTTTATAATTATAAAATATTATTCCTAGTATGCATACAAGGAATAAACTAATCCTAAATGTGTTCAATATTTTAAAAAAAGCATGCATTATGTGATTTAAGTGTTACTTATTTCTGTGATCTCTGTTGTATAATGGAAGATGTTGTAGCCCGGTTAAGGGTTTATCCTTTGCCAGTTTTAAAATAGAAGCAAATGCTGGAAATAATTTTTATGTGTAGAAATGTTTTTATCATTATCTATCAACACACTATGGCTAATAAAGTTAATTAACAAGAATTGTATTCTTATTAATATATAAAACTTCTTCTTACATGTTCTCATTTCCTCTTGTCAGTTTTAGATAGATTGTAGAAGTCATACTAAGTTTAGGTAAATGGGGAATATTTAATAGCTACTTTACTTCCATAAAATATTTGTTGATACTTGTATCTTCTGTTGGCAGAAGTACCAAAGAAATATAGACATCCAGATGTGCTCATTATTAGCATAGTTTTGGAGCCATTTGAAAACAAAAGAAGCAAGGAAAAAGCCAACTAAATTAAGATGGTCAGAAGTTACTCATTTTTTTTTGGGGGGGGGTGGTGTATCTCACCCTGTGGAGGGTAGCAGATGCAGCAAGGCAGCAGATGGACATATGTGTGCCCTGTGCACCATCAGGCAGAGCTGTGTGACATAGCTGAAACTGATTCACATTTGGAAGCACACATTTTGCTGGGCTTGCATTGCGATTCCAAGTAGGGGGAGCACACACAAGAGTACAGGCCTGAGGATACAAGACTGTCCAGAATATGCATATTGCTGTCTGGGTGACAGTCCTTCATCAGTCACCACTTAATTCTGATGCTGCAAAGAACAGCTGGGTCATAAGATAATGACTGACAGTAACAAGAAAATAATCAAGTAGAAAGTGTTCATACTATTTCTATGGAATTTAACAAAGAATACTAAATGGGGTCTACATACCAAACTCTGAAGATGTAATACAGTATACCCTGCTAAACAAGTTTTATAAATTATTAACTGATATAGCCGTAGTCCAATATGACCTTTTCTGCATTAATGCCTTATGGAATAGTTATTCATATGATTTATTTGTTCCTGTATGCATCAATGATCCCATCTCAACCTTGGCTCAGAATAGGGAAAACCTGCTTTCAAAATAAAATAGTGATTTTAAAGTTATTGTTTCAAGGCTTTTCATTTAAAATGTTAAGAAATTCTGGTATGGAAAAATCCATCTTGGTGAGAAATTATTCTAGCTGAGATTAGTGCAATTCTGAAATCTGAAAGGAAGAAAACAATTCATCCCAACCTAGGCATGAAGCTATTCCTCATGATTTGCATCCTAAACCACCCAGTCCTTTGGTAACTTGGGATACTTATTTTTTTTTTAGTGACAGGATGGGGCAAAATGGCAAAATCAAGCAAAATATGCTTAATTATTATTGCTGTTATGTTAATAGCATAATGAAGTCTAATAAGATGATACTTTGTCATCAATGATGTAATTTCACATTTAGATCTGAGTTAAATGTCATACAGAAGGAACACATTGATGTTTTGAAGTGATATTGCCAAACCTATATACATTGGTCTTTTGTACTACAGCTATGCCCCTTTGTAATTAGGCCTTCTCTTGTGCTTGTCAGTTGCTGCTTTGGGCCCATTGTGAAAAATCATGGAAACTGCGGCACCTCTCTACATTGATACAAGATACTTGAATTGGAAATTTATCAATTAATTCTGCACTCTTATATCCATATGAGTTATTTATTACAAGTGCTATATATCAGCCCACCCCTGCCATACTCCCTTTATGTAAATATTCCAGGTCTGTAGTAATTCATCGAAAGATGTATTCCATGAATACATCTTCACTTAATCACCAACTGCTGAAATTGACATCAGCGAACCATGGAATTTTCCACAGTTTGGAAACACTTGTCTGTCATCTTAACTTTGCTCTTTTCCCCACTGTAGTGTGATCTCGGAGTTGGTATATATTGTTAGAGGGGGTGTGGGGGTGCAGCCCCCCCCCATGTTGGACAGATTTGATTTAGTCCATTGTGTGTTTCGGACGGTTGGTGGGCAAGTGTTTCCAAACTGTGGAAAACATGTGACGGTTCGCTGAAGTGAATTTCGATGGCTGGAGATTGATGAAGACGTATTCGTAGAATACATCTTTCAATGACTCAATATAGACCTAAATATTCCATCTCTGAAGATGGGGTCAGCCAAACTGAAATTGAGACTGAAATTTATTTGAATGTTTAAAAATCAATAATACTGTCATTGACTGTTATGGAACTGTTAAAGGACAATTAAAAGAGTGAAGTATAAATACAGAACTTTAAACATTGGAGCCAGAAATCACATTACATCTCAAGAAAAAACATTTTCCCCATTAAAAAAAAACAAAAAACAAAACAAAAAAAAAACTTGAACTGGTATAACACTGGTAATACTTCCAATTTTGTGAAAATGTCACAACTAACATTTACTTTTGGTGAACTGCAAATTGGCAATTTCAGATTTGGGTGATCACCATGCACAGTTACTTTTGAGAGACTGAATTCAAATCTGCATAGAATTTTAGGAATCTAAGCGTTTACTCATTTTCACTGGCTAACTATTAACATTATCCAGCTTGTGCAGCTTTGTTTTCCTTTGTGCATGTAACAAGGAATCTATAGTAGGACACATAAAACTCTCTAAATGACTTGGCAAATGTACTGTGTCATTTGCCCTTTGCTTAGGTTAATTACCGGCTTAGCAGCTCTAAGCTGCTTTTTAGGATGAATGGGTCTCTTTTTATGTTGTCGCCAGCTGTATTACTTTAGTCCAAGTATACAGGGCTCAACTGTTGTACTTTGCTGGCCTAGTCTGCTCTCCAGATGTCCTGTTAAAAGGACACCAATGAACGTTTATCGTTGAAGGCCTTTATTTTTCTTTTAAGGTGGATCAATGGTCTTACTATAGCCTTTAGCTTAATTGCTGGCTTAGCAGCTATTTTTCTTTTCCATTTGTCTCTATAAGGACACCACATGGCTATTATATTGTTCTGAAAACTGTTTTGAAAACTGTTCAGCATGTTATTGCACAGCATGAACATATCGTAGTTTTCTGTGTTAATCTGTCGAGCACTATATATTGTACTGTTTAGAGATTTTATAGTATTACTTTATCATTTACCCCTTGCTTTCTGCTGCGTATATTTGGCATTACTGCTGTATAACCCTGTCCTCTCAAATGGACTAGGGTCACTGATAGGATGCTGAACTGCTGAATGAATGTTTTGTTCTATTTGATGGAGCCTATATTGCCTAACTTGTATTGTTCATAGCATAATATCTGCTGCTTTCCATTGTTAAACACCTAAACCTAATCTTCCTGTACATATTTGTTCCAGCCTCATCTAACCATAGCCTCTCTCTACTACTGTGTTTTATTGCACCCTCCCTTTTTCTCTAAACATCCCTCTGCTACCTTTCCCCTCTACATCTGCAATATTAACTAACTCAGTGTTGGCTCCCTCTTCTCTACAGTAATCCATCCCGGGTGCTCCCTGCCTGTTTTAAACGCAAAAGGAATACCTCTGGCCATCATCTGAAGGCACCCTGAATTGGCCAGCTTGCCTGGTACTTAGAGAAATACTACTGAGAAGACCCCCCCAACAAGATTGTGTAAATGCATGTTGCTTAACACTAATTAAATGTAGACTTGATGTACTATCTATAGAGTTAGTCTGCCCTCCCGTGAGCGCGTTCTAGCAGCCTACCGCAGACCGTTTGCCCTCTCCCCCTCCTATTATCACTACCCTAGAATATATTTAAACCTAAGACTGGTCCAACTATCCCTGCTGTTTGCTATCTCCTTCTACCATTAGGTGGCAGCATCTACCAATATAAATCCTAGATATTCTTTATAATCCCAACAAGTTTTATTTTTTCACAAACAGTTGTTTGTGAGTTAATATCCTTAGACTGTAAATATCTTCTCCAACCCCCTGCTAATCCACCCTCTGTAAAGGCAGCCTTCATTTTCTGGCTGGAAATATTTAGCTCATACCTTCCAACTACAGCCTTTAAACTGCCCTTTGCTGATACTTTTTCTGCCATACTCACCTCTAGTGTTCTTTCCTGCTCCGTTCACCATACTCTCCTACCCTGCCCCCAATTCCCACCCACCCCAGTACTCCTAGCTTTATTCCTATCTTACCCCACCCTCTCAGCCTAATTACCCAATACCAGCTCCCCCTCATTACTCCTCCCACCTATAGCCATCCTTCTTAAACTCTGTAATCTGTACTCCACCCAATAATTATAGTCCCCTCCTCTTTCCTTAAATCTTTAGAATACCTCCATCACTTTTTAAACCCTTTCTTCTTCATAGTCTTCTCTATTTTCCTATGCACTCATACCACTCTCTCTTTGATCCAACATGCTCTTCTGAAGTTATCACACCCTCCAGTCTCCCAGCCTCCTCTTTATATTCCTACTTCCCTTATACTATGCTACCTCATATTCCACTTATGCTTGTCCAATACTGCCTACAAAGACAACTACCATACAAACCTACCATCTCCCTCACGCTTACTCCCATTTCCACTCTATCACCTCTTCTCTCATTCAGCCCAACCATCTGCACCTATTTCACCCTAAACTCTTTTCCTCTAAAGTCAAGACACTGTCACCTGCTCAAATCTACAAGCTACCAAAATTCATGCCTGACAGACTAATATGGCTAAAGAATATCTCCTTCAACAGCCAAGTCCAAGCTGGTGATATCCATCCTAACCATGGTCCTACATCCTTTATTAACAATGCTCATCCCTTACCCTCTTCCTCCTATCTCAACACCCTAAAGATTTTTACAATTAATGCACAAAGTCTAAACAACGGAGTACATCAATTTCAAGCTTGGTTAAGCCATAACCAACCAGATATATTAGCCATCTCTGAAACCTTTATTTCCAACTCTGAGATTCTGTCCCCAGGATTTCATTGTCTCAGAAATGACCAACTAAATAAAAAGGTGGAGGCACTGCCCTAGTCTTCTCCAACCTTCTTAACTTAATTCCCCTCCAAATTCCAATTCCTTAATTCCAGAACACTGAATTAACTGCAGGAATTCTAAAACTAAATAAACATAAAAATATCTGTATCATCATCTTCTTTCGGCTGTTCCCATTAGGGGTTGCCACAGCTGATCACCTGTTTCCATTTCTTCCTGTCCTCTGCATCTTGCTCTGTCACACCAACCATCTGCATGTCCTCTCTCACCACATCCATAAACCTTATCTTAGGCCTTCCTCTTTTCCTGTTACCTGGTAGCTTCATCCTTAGCATCTTTTCCCCAATATACTCAGTATCCCTCCTCAGCACATGTCCAAACCAACATAATCTTGCCTCTCTGGCTTTGTCTCCAAACCTTCCAACCTGGGCTGACCCTCTAATATACTTATTCTTAATCCTGTCCACCCTCGTCACACCCAGTGCAAATCTTAACATCTTTAACTCTGCCACATCCAGCTCAAGCTCCTGCCTTTTTGTCAATGCCACTGTCTCCAACCCATATAACATAGCTGGTCTTACTACCCTCTTGTAGACCTTCCCTTTCACTCTTACAGGTACTCGTCTGTCACAAATCACTCCTGATACTCTTCTTCACCCACTCCATCCTGCCTGTACTCTCTTCTTCACCTCTCTTCCACACTCACCGTTACTCTGAACTATTGACCCCAAGTATTTCAACTCATCCATCTTTGCAACCTCTACTCCTTGCATCCTCACCATTCCTCTATCCTCCCTCTCATTCACACACATATATTCTGTCTTAGTCCTGCTGACCTTCATTCCTCTTCTCTCTAGAGCATATCTCCATCTCTCCAGGGTCTCCTCCACCTGTTCCCTACTCTCACTACAGATCACAATGTCATCTGCAAACATCATAGTCCACGGGTACTCCTGTCTGATCTCGTCTGCCAACCTGTCCATCACCATTGCAAATAAGAAAGGGCTCAGAGCTGATCCTCGATGTAACCCCACCTTGACCTTAAACGCATCCGTCACTCCCATGGCAGACCTCACCACTGCCACACTACCATCGTACATATCCTGTACCACTCTCACATACTTCTCTGATACTCCTGACTTCCTCATACTATACCACAACTCCTCTCTAGGCACCATGTCATATGCTTTCTCCAAGTCTACAAAAACACAATGCAACTCCTTCTGACATTCTCTGTACTTCTTCATCAACACTCTCAGAGCAAACATCGCATCTATAGTGCTCTTTCCCGGCATGAAACCATACTGCTGATCACTAATCATCACGTCCCTTCTTAACCTAGCTTCCACTACTCTTTCCCATAATGTCATGCTGTGGCTGATCAGTTTAATCCCTCTGTAGTTTCTACAGCTCTGCACATCACCCTTATTTTTAAAAATCGGTACCAAAACACTTTTTCTCCATTCCTCAGGCATCCTCTCACTTTCCAAGATTTCATTAAACAATCTGGTTAAAAACTCCACTGCCATTTCACCTAAACACCTCCATGCTTCCACAGGTATGTCATCTGGGCCAACAGCCTTTACATTCCTCACCTCTTCATAGCTATCCTTACTTCCTCCTTGCTAATCCATTGTACTTCATGAGTCACTATCCCTGCATCATCCAACCTTCTCTCCCTCTAATTCTCTTCATTCATCAACCCCTCAAAGTACTCTTTCCATCTCCTCAACACACTCTCCTTGCTTGTGAGTATGTTTCCCTCATTATCCTTTATCACCTTTACCTGCTGCACATCTTTCCTAGCTCGGTCCCTCTGTCTAGCCAATCGGTACAGGTACTTTTCTCCCTCCTTAGTGTCCAACCTTTCATACAACTCTTCATATGCCTTATCTTTAGCCTTCACCACCTCTCTTTTTGCCATGCACCTCATCTCCTTATACTCCTGTCTACTTTCTTCATCTCTTTGACAATCCCACTTCTTCTTTGCCAACCTCTTTCTCTGTATACTCTCCTGTACTTCCTCATTCCACCACCATGTCTCCTTGTTGTCCTTCCTCTGTCCAGATGTCATACCAAGCACCTTTCTAGCAGTCTCCCTTACTAGCTCTACTGTAGTTACCCAGCTATTTGGTAACTCTTCACTGCCACACAGTGCCTGTCTTAACTCATCCCTGAACTCCACCTCACAATTACCCTTTTTCAGTTTCCACCATTTGATCCTTGGTGCTGCCCTCACACTCCTCCTCCTCTTCTTGATCACCGACGTAATCCTACAAGCCACCATCCTATGCTGCCTAACTACACTTTTCCCGGTCACTACTTTACAGTCTCCAATCTCCTTCAAACTGGCCCTCCTACATAAGATATAATTCATCTGTGTGCATCTTCCTCCACTCTTGTATGTCACCCTATCCTCCTCCCTCTTGTTAAAAATACATATCATTGTCCTATATATCTCACCTGGTAACAATATATCTACACTCGAAAATATTCTACTATGGGCCTCTACTGAAATTAACTATGAAACTTATATACTTGGTGATGTGAATATTAACTATTGACTGGAATATAATCAATTGCCCCTCTCCCTCCCTATCCATTAATCTCTATAGCTTCACTCAAATAATCCTCTCCATCACTCAACCTAACAAAATAAACCCTCTTGGATCCACTATAGATTGTATCCTAGTCTCAGATCCAAATAAAATAACCAATTCTGGCACAATTCCTGATACATTTAGCGACCACCTCCCAGCCATTATGCATTGCTCAACTAGTTCCTCCCCACACCAGCATCAATACATTTAAACTCGTAAACTCAGTAGCTTCCACCCAACTACTTTCTCAAATACTTTCAGACAAATGAACTGGCAAATTCTAAACATCCTTCCTCTTGACAAGGCTATAGAATACTTCAACTCTGTCTTCCTTGATACTTTAAACTCACTAGCCCCACTAAGAAACAAAAGGATAAAAACTAAAACTGCTCCTTGGCTATCCAAAGAGACAAAACAGATTATGCACCACAGAGACAAACTATGGAAGCTTTACCAAAATGATAAACTGGACAATGCCTTGCTCCAATATAAACAGCTCCGCAAACATGCAAAACGACTAATCACCAAAGACAAAAAATCCTACTATAACAAACTTCAGTCCAATAACAATAAAAACCCAAAAATTCTGGAACTCAATAAACTCACTCCTCAATCCAGGCTCCAAAAATAATCCCTGTCCTGACCCAAGTAAATCTGACCTCGAACTAGGCTCTGAATTTAACTCATTTTTCATAGAAAATATCACTACACTCACCAAGACATTTCCCAATAATAACCCAACTGTTCTACACTCTCCCCCTTCTAACTCACCTCATCTGTTTGAACTCAAACCCATCTCCACTAACTTTATAAAAAAACGTTTGTCTAAACTTAAACCTTGCTCCAACATTCCCAACAATATTCCCTCTTCCTTCCTAAAATGTGTTGCTGATGGCATTGCTCTCCCAATCAGCATCATTATTAACTGATCCATAAAAGAATCATATGTCCCCAAACTCTGGTGCTCAGCTTATATTCTTCCTCTTCATAAAGGAGGCAAAAATACCAGCATCTCAAACTTTTGCCCCATTGCTTTGCTCTCACCAGTCTCCAAAATCCTAGAAAATGCATCCACCTCCAACTTATGCCTTTCCTGACCCAAAACAATCTTCTTACTCCTACTCAGCATGGCTTCCATCCAGGCCATAGCACAATAACTGCTCTACTCTCTTTCCTAGAAACTGTCAATCAAGCCCGAGATTCAGGACACTTAGTTTCTATTGTTTTACTCGATCTGTCTAAAGCCTTTGATACTGTTTCCTACAAGCACCTTCTCTGTCATCTCTCAAACCTTAATCTCTCACATAATGCTTTATCCTGGTTCTCCAGCTATCTATCAGACAGATCACAGGCAGTCAAATGGAAGAATTCCATCTCTTCCTTCCTACCTACCCCAACTGGCATACCACAGGGATCTATCCTTGGGCCAATGCTTTTTAACATCTTCATCAATAACTTTCACACTGCTATTCCTGATGCTAAAATCATTCAATATGCAGACAATTCAACCTTAGTCAGCTCTGCCTCAAACCTCTCTAAATTGCTGACTAAAACCCAAACTGCCTTCTCAACAACTGAAAACTGGATGCACCAAAACCACCACTCTCTCAATGCAAATAAATCAAAGATTCTACTATTCCCTCCCACAAAGACCCTCTCCTATGATAAAAACAACTTCAAAGTCTATAGTCAAACCAACTCACCTATAGAAGTGGTCCCCTCTGCCAAACAACTTGGCATTACTGTAGATGAACATCTCAAGTTTGATATTCATATTCAACAAAATATTAAGAAAACCCACCAAAAGTTAGGTATGCTGTATAGGAATAATCACTTTCTCTCCAACTCTACCAGGCAAACTCTGGCCTCGACTTATCTTCTTCCTTCCTTATTATACGGAGCCCCTCTCCTAACCAAACTGTCCTCTTCTATCACCTCTACACTAGCAAACTGCTACAACAAAATCTCTAAATTTGCCTCTAAATCTAAAAATACCACCCATCACTGCCTAACCCTACAATCCCTGAAGTGGCTTGAACTCCCAAACTACCTAGATTATCTCCAACTCACTACTGTACATAGACTCATATTTCACCCAACAAAATGTCCCACTCTAACTAACATCCTTCCCCCTTATACACCCAACAGACCTCTCAGATCTGAAAATCAGACCTTAATTACTATCCATAAACCTAAACGTCCTGCTGGCCAACTTGTCCTATCTTTCTCACAAGGCAAAAAATGGAATTCCCTTCCCTCCACACTAAGAACCATACCAAACTCAGAAAACTTCAAAACCCAACTATTCAAACACCTGTCCACTAAATGGAACTGTATCTGCCTTCACCAACCTAATCAAAGGGGGTACTCTCTCTGGTTCCCAAGCTCTACAACTCTCATAGTTATCTTTCTATGAGCCTATCTAAGCTCTCAACAATTTCTATAGCTTCTCTCTAAGCTCTCAACAACTCCTCCAGCTACCCTCACACAGCCCAACCCCGTAAATATTGTAAATAGCATTCAACTTTTGATGTGTGTATGTAAAGCGTATTTACATTTTCTTAAAAGGTTTGTATGTAAACTGTTTCCACACCTAACACATATCTGTTTTCCTCAAATGAAACTGTATGATCCCTACCTTCAAGCTTAATGAATTTGTTAACTATGCATGATATTGAATGCATTTATGAGTAACTATTCTGCATAATATTATCTTTAATATTAACTATCAGTTGTATCTAAATTGTATAATGCATCTTGGAGCTTTTCTCCCTGGGCCTCCACTGAAAATGGGTCAATTCGGCCCAGTGGACTTCCCCGGTAATCAAACTGCAAATAAATAAATAAATATATTAAGAAGCTGGGAAGGCTAAGAAGATATGTGAGGCATGCAGACTTATACAGCCCTGCCATTTATAATCATATTTATGTCTTCTGCTTGCAGGGTGAACCTGGCATTCCTGGAGAGATCGGTCCTCAAGGTATTCGTGGTGCCAAGGTAAGATGTCACAATACAAGGAGAACGGTTTTGAAAGGAATGTTGTTCCTCTATTTATGATTTGTAAAAGGGAATTTCAAATTTGGTCATATGAGATTTTATATGACTGCTTGATTCTGATGAGTTTTCATTATTTCTTGTAGAAATTATATTAAACATTTTAATTGGTGATTGTGATGATTTAAAACTGTTATTGAAGTAAATAAGATTACCTGAATAATATTAAATGCAATTAAAATATGCTAAGATATTTGTGAGATAGTACAACACTGTTTTGTAATGTTGCTTCTTTCTTCACGTGTGCAAAGTACACTGGTAGTAATAGCAAGGACTTCTAATGCTCTCTTTCAGAGACTGCCAGATCAGTATTCATATAAAGTGTACCATATAATTAATAAGTATGAATGTAGGGGATTCTAAAACTTACAGGACATAGAAATGGCTGACTGGCCTTGAGCTGCACTGAATCAGTTGGACAAGAAAACAAGTAAAGTTCTTCATGCTTATCAAATGATATATAAAAATCAGTGCAAAACAAGATTATATATCCCTCACACTGAAGGAGGTATGGGTATCCTTGAAACTGGCTGCATGTATATGTCTGCAGTTGTAGGACTGCATACATATTTGCTGACCTCATCAGATCCAAAAGTAGTGAAAGTTTTAAGGCACGAGGAAAAGAAGGGTGATGTACATTCTTGCTTAGCATAAACGTTGTAGAACAGCGTGGGAGTGAAAATAAAACTCGAAGTAGTCATGAATCAGATGGCAACTGAAAGTGCAAAAAAAAAACTATCTAAAGAAACAGACCAGAAGAAAAATGAAAATTGGAAGGTCCACAAATATAGTGGCAAGCATAGAGAATTCCTAGAAAGAAACATATGTCGACCAAGATTAACAGCAAGAATGATTAAGGTGAGGTAAACCTAAGCCAAAGGATGAAAGGCTAATAATGTCAGCCCAAGATATTGAGCTGTGTACATTCTGGTTTACAAAATCTATAGAAAAAGTGAGAGGAACAGACAAATGTGCAGGTTCTGTAAAACAGAATTGTAAACAGTTGCACATCTTGTTGCGGGGTGTGATATACTAATGGCAGAAGGACTGTATACTGAAAGGCATAACAATGTGGCAAGAGTGCTGCAATGGGGATTGTCCAAGCACTAAAATATAGAGGTAGCAAAGAAGCACTGGAAACATGAAGCCCAATGCATTATTGACAATGATGATGTTCAGATCACATAGGACCACCTAATACCCACATTTTAAAAATAGAGGCAAGAACACCAGATATAGCATCCCAAAGTGGAAAAAAGACAGAAGTAGCGTAAGTCACTGAAATTGCTATACCCAGTGACTACAGTGTCTTATGTACCAAGACACAAATTCACAAAATATCAGGATTTGCGAGCAGAAATGAGAGCAATATGGAAGAATGATAACCAGACTGTTCCAATAGTAGCAGGAGCAACAGCACTAATAGAAAAGAATTTACGATTGTACTTAAATATGCTACGAGTACATGTAATCCTATATAAACTGCAGGAGGAGCATTCTGGATACATTGTGGGTACTTTGAAGTGTTCTCTTAGTTAACATCAAAGACTGAAGCAATACTCATTTTCTAAGCTTTAATTATACTCTGACTTAGGAATGGACTCCACTCCAGACAAGATATGTAAATAATGCCAAACATTTGCAGAAATTAAACTGGGAATAGACAAATACAGATTCTGTAGCACAGAAATAGATACAGCAACACATATTGTTGCTGGTTGTGATATACTCATTTTATTACTGGTTATAATATACTCATTGTATTGCTGAATGTGATATACTCATTGTATTGCTGGGTGTGATATGCTCATTGTATTGCTGGGTGTGATATACTCATTGTATTGCTGGGTGTGATATACTCATTGTATTGCTGGGTGTGATATACTCATTGCATTGCTGGGTGTGATATACTCATTGCATTGCTGGGTGTGATATACTCATTACATTGCTGGGTGTGATATACTCATTGTATTGCTGGGTGTGATATACTCATTGCATTGCTGGATGTGAAATACTCATTGTATTGCTGGGTGCGATATACTCATTGCATTGCTGGGTGCGATATACTCATTGCATTGCTGGGTGTGATATGCTCATTGTATTGCTGGGTGTGATATACCCATTGTATTGCTGGGTGTGATATACTTATTGTATTGCTGGGTGTGATATACTCATTGTATTGCTGGGTGTGATATACTTATTGTATTGCTGGGTGTGATATACTCATTGCATTGCTGGGTGTGATATGCTCATTGTATTGCTGGGTGTGATATACTCATTGTATTACTGGGTGTGATATACCCATTGTATTGCTGGGTGTGATATACTCATTGTATTGCTGGGTGTGATATACTCATTGTATTGCTGGGTGTGATAATACTCATTGCATTGCTGGGTGTGATATACTCATTGTATTGCTGGGTGTGATATACTCATTGTATTACTGGGTGTGATATACCCATTGTATTACTGGGTGTGATATACTCATTGTATTGCTGGGTGTGATATACTCATTGTATTGCTGGGTGTGATATACTCATTGCATTGCTGGGTGTGATATGCTCATTGTATTGCTGGGTGTGATATACTCATTGTATTACTGGGTGTGATATACCCATTGTATTGTTGGGTGTGATATACTCGTATTGCTGGGTGTGATATACTCATTGCATTGCTGGGTGTGATATACTCATTGTATTGCTGGGTGTGATATACTCATTGCATTGCTGGGTGTGATATACTCATTTCATTGCTGGGTGTGATATACTCATTGTATTGCTGGGTGTGACATACTCGTATTGCTGGGTGTGATATGTTCATTGCTGAGGGTCTGAGTGTTTGAAACACACAAGACTGTTACACTGGGATTGTGCATACACTATTAACACACAGGTAGATGAGAAATACTAGAAATATAACCAGAAAACAATTACTGAAAATGAAGATCAACCAGTGCCAACAGACAAAAAACAGAAGCGAGAAAAACAGATAATATAGTCAAACTAAAAAGGACAAAAGTAGTATTAATCAAAAGCTACACATAGACATTATAGTGTTTTTACCAGTGAAAGACAATCAGTCATAAAATACCAGAATATGCTTGCAGATGCTAAAGCTGCCTGAAATACAGACACATCCAGATAGTTCCAGTAATAGTAGGAGCAAGAACGATAATATTAAAGAATTTTTAAGCATTCTTAAATGTACTGTCACTACAGTTAACTCCACATTAATTGTAGAAGGAAACATTTGTGAGTGCATTGTGGGTGTTGGTAATAGCACCCTTGGCAAACAAGGACTAAAGCAGTAATATCTTCATGGAATTTAATCATACTCTTGTCACAAAAATGGGGTCCATTCCTGTTCTGGTATCAATAATTCAAAACATTTGGAATAATTAAAATTGTATGATATAATTATTTGATGTCCACAGCATAGCTGAAGGGAAACTATAGTTTACAGCTTGTGCACTGGATATAGGTTTAATTTTGGGAGCCAAACATAAGTAATGACCATATTACATTAATAATAAAATAATCATTCGATATGAGAGGTTCTGAAGGCAATGGTAGGAATATAGCTGTGAAGGGGTGAGAATACTTATTTTGAAATGCTTGACAGATGGTGACAATGTGGGAGAGAGAGAAGAGGAGAGCATGATGACAGCTAACTTTACTGTAAATAAAAAAATGTTTTAAAGAAATTAGACTGATCTTATGGACTGAAGTACACAAACCTGTTTCTGCACAAGTTGAGTTAAGAGGGATACTTTAAATCTACATGCTGGTAGAAGACTTGCTATTAACTCTTATGATTTAAGTGATAAGTTATCTTGACACTTGATACCGGATTCAGAACATAAGTTATTGAAACAACTGTTTTCCTACATTTCTTTTCCTAATTTTGATACTATGAAATACAATTTTATAATAAGAAAACTTCCTGCAAAACAATTTAGGCATTGTTTTATTTAGTACAAGCAATATAATCATGAAAGCATTACCCTTAGCTTTAAAATTAAATTTATATTTTTTAGTTATATATTCTAACCTTAGATGTTTGGGTAGAGGCTCATTTTCTTGGACACTCGGGCATATTTGGTTTAATGGCTTGTTCACAGCCTTACATCAGAAAAATGGGGAATGAGGGAATCACACCAAGGGCTACCAGTTGGGGCACAAACGGAGTCAATAGTCTTAAATGAATCCTCTTTATTGGACTGCCAGAGAAGAGAATCATGACCACTTCCAGAACCTGGATGTGAGGTAGCATGCTACATATTAACACAGCATCCCACTTTCCTGCTTCTCCCAAAGTCATGGCTATTCAGTCATTGGCCTGTTAGTATAAAAGGTAAGCACTGACGGTGATCTCTCATTATTTACAGAGGCTGTTAAAAGGAGCAGATGCTCTAGTCATCATAAATGGCATCAAGACTGCATACTTCTCATAGTAGTAATCCTTATTTGTTTATATTAAAAATGGCAGTTGAGGTGGCGGGCTTGAACACCAAGCAGGAAATGCTGCTTGTGGCAGGACAACAGATAAATAAGTTTGTAGGCAGTGTTGGAAGAATTCATTGCCTAATGACTTTTTTTAAAAGATTTTTGTTGGTTGTAACATCAAAAGTCACAAAAAATAGAAAAGCAGATGTTATACAAATCTGAAGTAATTTCATGGTGCAATTCATTGCGCTGTTTGCATTTCTTATATAACATTAAAGCAGAACCATATTTGCATTCATTATTTTACTAAGTATTGAATTACCAAATAACTATTATAATATGCACATCTTATCCATAAATATAATATTTAATCTATATAAAACGTAAAATCTTTCATTCTTTCAGTTGAGGAGGTACCATTGCTGTAAATTTTCAAAACTGTTGTTATTTTTGGTCAGAATTTGATTTTTTTATTTCATGTTGGTAAATTAATATTATTATTATTATTATTATTATTATTCTGTTGATATGGACTTTCTAAAGGAACAATAGAAATTTCAGTAAACCTAGGTTTTATTGGTTTTAACCACTTTATTATTATTATTTTTCTTGCTATTATTGAAATATTATCTAAAATCATTTTTGTAAGCTTAAAATTGTCTGCCCATAATGCTTGGCCAAATGCTTGTATATATTCTCAATAATTTCCAAGTTTTGTACATTCAAGAAAAATATGCTGCAAATCTGTATCTACATTTTCTTTACTTCACTGTATACAACTGCTTTTATTTTTGTGATTCTGGCCATTTTATGTGGGGTATAAAATGCTCTATTTAGTAATTTTGATATATATTTATATTCTTCAAAATAGCAAGATTTTAGTACACTTAATAGATCTCAACATTAATGTTTTTTCTACAACTATATTTTATATTATAAAATTGAGCAATATGAGCTGTAGTGGTATAAGATGGGGTAGTGTAACCTGGTAAGAGAACATGGAGCCGCAGTGCATCTAGTCAAATACTGCATTTAATGGAAATGAAAGCGTGCGTGTGTGTGTGTGTGTGTGTGTGTGTGTGTGTGTGTGTGTGTGTGTGTGGGGGATTACATAAGAAATAAAAAAAAATGTGTATTTAAGAATGGTGAATTTTTCCTCACACTCCAAGGATACCACCGTCAAATCTGTCAGTACTGTCCCTGGCTAAACTGAACTCCATTTAAATACTGATGGGTTGAATGGCATTATTCAATGCATTCTACTTCTAAGTATCCTAGTTTAATTAAGTGAAAGTCCTATTAAGATCTATATACAGTTCTGAAATGTAGAGTTTTAGAGGCATTTCCCTGTGACAGTCTGGTATGCTGTATTTTATTCATTTTCCAGCATGGGTGGATTATGACTTTCTCAGTGATGATAATGCAACACATATCCAGAATATAAAACAGCAAAACCTCTTGTTCCACAGAGTCAAGTCGAATTCATGCTTCCAAAACGCAAAACTTTAAATCCAGATCATTTGAACAGCTGAGTTTATTGACTAAATCACAAAAAATAAAAAGACTGCTAAGTGCTTTCATCCCTCAACAACAAGCAAGGGGATTTCATCAGAACAGTCATTACACTTCAGAACCTTCCTTTTATACTGAGTCAATTAACTGGTTGTTACACCCATAACAACATTTAAAGTGAACAGTGCTTTTTACAAGAAACAGCACACATAAATTTGAATGTACAGAGTAAAAAAATCACTTAAAAACTATGTTACTATAAAATATTCCTAAAAACCTAATAAAAGAAACATATGCTGTTAAGATGTAAAAATAAAATGTTAACACAATGTTGAAATGTATAATATATTAATAAAATATGTTATAAAATATACTACATTATAAAACAGCCATAATAGATGGGATGCACCAGGAAAACAAAATGAAATATGTTTACATGAGGTGGTGTTGTTGTTGTTGCATCTTTTGGCTTATCCTGGTTAGGGGTCGCAACAGCGAAACTCAGGTCCGCTAATGTTTGGTAATGGATTTTTTATGTGCCGAGTTACCAGCCCTGACACACAACCTTCAACGAAGGCATGCCCATTCACGTATGCCTCCACACAGAAGGCACTCTAGCTGAGAATCGAATGCGACAACGTCTTGCTGTGAGGCGACAACGCTACCGCAGCACCACTACCACGGGTATTTATAATTTTAGTGCCCTCTTTTTAAGCACTGGTAATAAGGAGATATTGTTGGGCAGCCACAGTGGTGCAGCAGTTAGCATTGTCACCTCACAGCAAGAGGTTCTCCGGTTCGATCCTTGGCTGGGGTGCCTTCTGTGCAGAGTCTGCATGTCCTCCCTGTGGTCACGTGGGTTTCTTCTGGGTGCTCCGGTTTCCTCCCAAAGACATGTTGTGGGTGGATTGGACACTCTAAATTGTCCCTAGGCATGTGTATGTGTGTGTGTGTGTGTGTGTGTGTGTGTGTGTGTGTGTGTGTGTGTGTGTGTGTGTGTGTGTGTGTGTGTGTGTGCCTTCTGTGGAAGGTTGGGTGCCAGGCTGGCAACTTGACACTGTAAAAAACTCTACTGTCAATCATGAGCAAACAGGTGATCTGCTGTGGCGACCCCTAACCGGGAAAAGCCGAAAGTAGAAGAAGAATAATGAGATATTGTTTTTGATGCCAGGTGCTTTAACTGCATTCAACCACATCTGCCATTGTAATTCAGCTAATTCTAAGTTCAGTCCAGAATATATTAGCATTAATTAGTATTAAATTGCGAGTAAAACTCATATGGTGTACCCTTTCTGTTACTGGAAAGATTCTAGCCCTAACCTCAAGTATAAACAAATATGCAGTGACATATAGTTGTATATGTCTTTCTGTCCAAAATAATCAGATAAGTGCATTCTATAGCTGAGCAACTCAGCGTAATTTCCTGAGAAATGTGCTAGAAAGTTTCATATGGTGTCAGAGATATTTTGTGTTTGTTAGTACCATTAGTGGGCCAACTTAGAAAGTAAAACACACAGCTTTGTGCCATTTAACTTTTAACCATGGCTCTCATCTTTCTTTGATTTTCCAGAATGACCCTGAGCATTAGCCTCATGATTTTCCACTATCCCTCATAAAATGCTTGATATAGCTTCATGTTTCTTAATCTACAGAAAATGCATGTTGATACAAACTCTGTTGTAATATTTACTTTCTAAGTAAATTACAATAATATTCAAAGGTAATAGCTAGCCATTTTTCTTCATTATTTTTTTACTTTGTCCTTAATTCTTGAAAAATGATATTGAGAGCTATTTTTACTACAAACCTATATGACCGATGCATTCTAGACTGCAAACTCAGTAAAGATCAAAACCATACCTTTTTTGATATATCAGAACTAAATAGATAAAGATTATTTCTCAGAGAAAGTGAGATTTTCTGCTTTTTAAATACTAAAGTAAAATGAAATAATTTTTACAAGTACACAGTGGCATCCACACATTTGAGATGATTTTGTCTCCTAGCTTTTTGTGTAGTTAGATTCTGCAATATGCTGTATAAGGCAGAGCATCCAGGTGTCCTGTCCTGAAAATTTTATAAAGAAATATGAAAGAATTATGCAGTTGTTAACATTTACTGGTAGGATCCTGATTTCTTAGTGGTTAAGGTCTTCGCCTCCCATGCACAAGGTACAAGGTTTGATCCTGACCTCCGACCAATGCCTGTTTGGAGTTTGCATGTTCTCCCTGTGTCTCTGTGGGGTTTCTTCCATGTCCAAAAAACATGCTGAGTGTTTCCATCTCAAACTCACCAATGAATGGAGCTGAAGGCAGCAGCACAGACTCTACATGGTGCCCTATAGGGGGAAGAGTTGTACAGACCAACTGCCTTGGACATCTACTGTGGTGCGCAGTATCCTCAAGGTGGCAGGGCTAGCCACTTGGTGTAAAATATGGCTCTAGGTGATTCAGTCATGTTGACTAATGTCGCCAAAAATGGGCGTGGGTAGTTACCTGTGATAAGTGGGTTGAGGGCTCGGCCTAATCTGACCTACGCCAGGGACCTGTGCTAATGGTGGGAGTGTTATATGTGCCCCTATTGGCCAGTGTGTGCCCGCCATAAAGCCCAGCAGCCCTGGGTCAATAAGCTACTGGCTGGCCTGCCTGGGCTACCTGGGATAGCTCTGTTGAGCAAAAGCTGGACATAAAACCTGCCAAACATGAACTGAGAATTGCTACGCTTAATGTAGGATCACTGACAGGACACAGCTTGGAAGTGGATGACATGATGATACAGAGGAGGCTGGACATCCTATGTATCCAGGAGATGAGATGGAAGGGCAGTGGAGCAAAGTCACTTGGCTTGGGATCCAGAGTCTACTACTCAGGTGGAGGGCAGGCTAGAAATGGTGTAGGAGTTGTGGTGAGAGAGATGCTTCAGAAAGCAGTAAGGGATATCATCAGAATTAATGACAGACTCATGGCAGTCAGCCTCCAGTGTAATGATAGAGCAGTATTCATAATCTCAGCCTATGCCCCATAGCAGGGTTGTAGTAGTGAGGAAAAGACTGCATTCAGACAGCAGTTGCAGGACCTACTAGATAAAGCACAGCATGAACTAGTGTTGATAATGTTGAATGCACATATCGGGACAGACAGAACAGGATATGAGAACTGCCTGGGTCCACATGGGTGGGACAACAGGAATAAAGAAGGAGAAGCCATTCTAGACTTCTGTATGGCAAATGGCTTGATAGTAGCCAACACATGGTTCAGAAAGAGAGACAGTCACAACATTACATACAAGAGTAATCAACATGCAACTCAGGTAGACTTCCTCCTAGTAAGGAAAAGGCACTGGGGCAGAATCCATGATTGCAAAGTCATCCCCAGTGAAACAGTCGGCCTACAGCATAAATCACTAGTTGCCACAATCAGCTGCAAGCAGTGGTCAGAGAAGGCTTAAAGGTCAGCAGAGACGAGGTTGAAGATGTGGACGTTGACTGGAGAGAAAGTACAACAGTTCAAGGAATTACTCAGGGCTCTAGCACCCCAAGAAGAGGAGGAAATAGGTGGAGTTGAAGAAGAAGAATGGCAGCGCCTAAAAACAACATGTGTTAGGACTACAGAAAAGATATGTGGTTGAGCCAGATATGGAAATAAGGTACATAAGGAAAGCTGGTGGTCGAATGCAGAAGTCCAGGAAGTCATCAAAAGAAAAAAGGAATGCAGGAAGAAGTGGGAGATAGAAAATACTGACCAGACTGGGAAGGACTACTGGTTGGCTAACAAAGATGCTAAGAAAGAAGTTGCAATAGCAAAGAATAGGGCATCAGAGACTCTCTATCAGCTTCTGGAAAGTGATTCAGTAAGGGACACAAACAAACTATATCAGGTTGCAAAGCAAAGACAGAAAGATAAAGAAGATAGTTAGACACCCTTCATAAGGGATGCCAGCAACAACCTGCTGACCAGCCCAGAGGACATCAAAGACAGATAGGAGTATTTTCAGCAGCTTCTGAATGAAGAAAACCCCACATAAGCTGTACTGCCCCAGAAACAGCCTACAATGAGAGAAGAAGAGGAGCCCACCCTAGAAGAAATAAGAACAGCACTAAGGAAGATGAAGCCAGGGAAAGCAGCAGGCTCAGATGAGGTCACAGCAGATATGATAAAGACGTTGGGTGAGATAGGGGAGAAATGGCTCCTGAGGGTACTAATAGCAGTGTTGAGAGAAAGGCATATCCCAGATGACTGGAGAATAAGCATACTTGTGCCAGTGTACAAGAACAAAGGGGACATCCACAACTGTGGGCAGTACAGGGGTATCAAACTCCTATCACATTGCATGAAAGTTCTGGAGAGGGTGACTGATAAACAGATATGCAGAGTAGTAGAATGTAAGATGGGAGATGGGCAGTTTGGATTCAGATCAGGATGCAGCACAACTGACCTGATGTTTGCATTGAGACAGATACTTGAGAAGAAGCTAGAGATGAGGAGAGAGTCCAACTGGGCATTCCTAGACTTGGAGAAAGCATATGACAAGCTCCCAAGAAATCTGATCTGGGCAGTATTGGGTTGGTTTGAAATCCCAGAAACATTGGTAGAATTAGTGCAGGCTACGTGCAAGGATCCAATGACTCAAGTATGAACAGTGTTTGGCATCACAGAGGGGTTCCCAATGGGTGTTGGTGTACATCAGGGTTCAGCTCTGAGCCCACTGCTGTTCATACTGGTGATGGACTACAGTAGCAAACAGGTTGGAGGGGACAGATCAACAAAGCTGATGTATGCAGACGATGTGGCAGTACAGGCAGACTCTGAGCTAGAACTTCAGCAAAGGATAGGAGACTGGAATGCAAATCTGAAGGTACATGGGATGAAACTAAGCACAGATAAGATGGTGGTAATGGCAGCAAATTGGAGAAATCAGAAGAAGCTGAGAATAGAGATAGAAGGGAAGATAGTGGAACAGATAAACAGCTTCAAGTATCTGGGAGGAGTAGTTGAGGAGAAGGGTAGTCTGAATGAAGATGTCAAAGCTAGAATCAGAGGGGCTGCAGCCAACTGGCATAGAGTATCAGATGTAGTCTATGACAGAAGAATGCCAAAGAAGCTGAAAAGTAAGGTGTACAAGACAGTGGTGTGAAAGAGAGACAGTCACAACATTACATACAAGAGTAATCAACATGCAACTCAGGTAGACTTCCTCCTAGTAAGGAAAAGGCACTGGGGCAGAATCCATGATTGCAAAGTCATCCCCTGTGAAACAGTCGGCCTACAGCATAAACCACTAGTTACCATAATCAGCTCAGCTGCAAGCAGTGGTCAGAGAAGGCTTAAAGGTCAGCTGAGGCTAGACTGAAGATGTGGAAGTTGACTGGAGAGAAAGTGTAACAGTTCAAGGAATTGTTCAGGGGTCTAGCACCCCAAGAAGAGGAGGAAATGGGTGGAGTTGAAGAAGAAGAATGGCAGTGCCTAAAAACAACATGTGTTAGGACTACAGAAAAGATATGTGGTCGAGCCAGGTATGGAAATAAGGTACATAAGGAAAGCTGGTGGTCGAATGCAGAAGTCCAGGAAGTCATCAAAAGAAAAAAAGAATGCAGGAAGAAGTGGGAGACAGAAAATACTGACCAGACTGGGAAGGACTACTGGTTGGCTAACAAAGATGCTAAGAAAGAAGTTGCAATAGCAAAGAATAGGGCATCAGAGGCAGTCTACCAGCTTCTGGAAAGTGACTCAGTAAGGGGGAAAAAGAAACTATATCAGGTTGCAAAGCAAAGACAGAAAGATGAAGAAGATAGTTAGATACCCTTCATAAGGGATGCCAGCAACAACCTGCTGACCAGCCCAGAGGACATCAAAGACAGATAGGAGTATTTTCAGCAGCTTCTGAATGAAGAAAATCCCACAGAAGCTGTACTGCCCCAGAAACAGCCTACAATGAGAGAAGAAGAGGAGCCCACCCTAGAATAAGTAAGAACACCACTAAGGAAGATGAAGTCAGGGAAAGCAGCAGGCTCAGATGAGGTCACAGCAGATATGATAAAGATGCTGGGTGAGATAGGGGAGAAATGGCTCCTGAGGGTACTAATAGCAGTATGTAGAGAAAGGCATATCCCAGATGACTGGAGAATAAGCATACTTGTGCCAGTGTACAAGAACAAAGGGGACATCCACAACTGTGGGCAGTACAGAGGTATCAAACTCCTATCACATTGCATGAAAGTTCTGGAGAGGGTGACTGATAAACAGATATGCAGAGTAGTAGAATGTAAGATGGGAGATGACCAGTTTGGATTCAGATTAGGATGTAGCACAACTGACCTGATGTTTGCATTGAGACAGATACTTGAGCAGAAGCTAGAGATGAGGAGAGAGTCCAACTGGGCATTCCTAGACTTGGAGAAAGCATATGACAAGCTCCCAAGAAAGCTGATCTGGGCAGTACTGAGTTGGTTTGAAATCCCAGAAACATTGGTAGAATTAGTGCAGGCTATGTGCAAGGATCCAATGACTCAAGTATGAACAGTGTTTGGTGTCACAGAGGGGTTCCCAATGGGTGTTGGTGTACATCAGGGTTCAGCTCTGAGCCCACTGCTGTTCATACTGGTGATGGACTACAGTAGCAAACAGGTTGGAGGGGACAGATCAACAAAGCTGATGTATGCAGACGATGTGGCAGTACAGGCAGACTCTGAGCTAGAACTTCAGCAAAGAATAGGGGACTGGAATGCAAATCTGAAGGTATATGGGATGAAACTACGCACAGATAAGACAGTGGTAATGGCAGCAAATTGGAGAAATCAGAAGAAGCTGAGAATAGAGATAGAAGGAAGATAGTGGAACAGGTAAACAGCTTCAAGTATCTGGGAGGAGTAGTTGAGGAGAAGGGTAGTCTGAATGAAGAGGTCAAAGCTAGAATCAGAGGGGCTGCAGCCAACTGGCATAGAGTATCAGATGTAGTCTATGACAGAAGAATGCCAAAGAAGCTGAAAAGTAAGGTGTACAAGACAGTGGTGTGACCAGTACTACTGTATGGTACAGAAACCTAGGCAGTAAAGGCAGAACAGTTGAAGAAGCTAGAGGTGATGGAAATGAAGTGCCTGAGAAAGGTGGTAGGATACACACTGTGGGATAGATGATGAAATGAAGTCATAAGAGCAGAAGCCAAAGTAGCTCCAATTGCAGAAAAGATCAAAGAGAACAGATTACGGTGGTTTGGACACATGCAGAAAAGCAGAAGACAATCTGGTGAGGAAGATTTGGGACAGACAGGAAGAAGGTAAGAGGAAACAAGGACATCCAGCAAAAAAGGTGGATGGATTGTGTGAAAGAAGAGATGCGATAGTTATGCATGGGTGTTGAAGAAGGCAGGAGTGCGGCAGTGAATCGAGAGAGTTGGTGACAGTTAATATGTTACCACAACTCCATGTAGAAAAAAAATGGGAAAAACGGGGATGATGATGATGGATGATGAATCCAGTTAAGGTTGGACTGGCCATTAAAAATTGCCAGATTGCAACATTTTTAAAACCTTTAATTTAAGGATAGCAATTCCTTGTCTTCAATATAACAAATGCAAAAGCTATCAGACATTTAAATTTATTGTGCCATTGTGATTCAAGGCTTGATAAGGACATGTTTTGTATAAGTGCATAATTGTCTATCTTTTAAATTAAACAATGACATTAAAATTACATTCTTCGTTAAAATTGAAGCTACAGCCACTCATTTGTTTTAAAGCTAGGAGAATAATCTAAGCATATTTATAAGTAGTCTTTGCACTAAAATCCATTGAACATTCTGAGGGCGTTCCAGCCTGGGGGGGGGGGGTGGATAAGAGGTTGTAGCTGGGATAATAATTTAGGGTCAAGAAAGTAGCAGATGGTTAGTGGAAAGGCACAACAAGTATGTGTGTATGTGTGTGTGTGTGTGTGTGTGTGTGTGTGTGTGTGTGTGTGCATGGGGGATCCTCTGAAAAGATCACAACAATATGTTGAAACATTTTAGAGATATAGCCTTTAATTTACATAGACCAAAAACACTTAGTAGTAAGGATACAATTTTCTTGAAGGTGTCAAGAAGTTCAATAAAACTTCTTATAGCTTATTGGTTATTGATGGCACACTACATAATCACATAAGCAGGCTTCGACTGAAACCAGACTGTCATCCAGGGTAAGTCAAAAGTTTCATGTTGCCAAAACAGAATCATTTTTTTTTGAGCCTAAGAGTCTACTTGCATGACAGTGATCACCGCAGATGCTGGGAAACCTCACAGCTGGAAGTGGCGACAAGAAGGCAAAAGCTTTGACAGATGGCAATAATTAGACTTAGAAAGATGTACAATAAATGTCATTGTAACGGTGATGGTAACCCACTATAAGTGAGGTTCAGTTCACATGCATTTACAACATCTCCAAATCCTGAAGTTGTTTTCTAAAATGTAAGCTAAAATTATCATGTAAGTAGCGTTATGGAGACAGACTGAGTGCAATTGAATAAATACAAGGACTCTTTGGCTGCTGTGGGCCGGAATAACACAAAGCTAAAAGGCAGATATATTAGTACTGTAAGAGTGCACCGGATAAGAGGAATCAGGACTGTTGACTTATTACTAAGAAAACTATAAGGAGTGCAAGTATTTATAATATTGGTCTTTTATCTATGAAACCATAGATTCATATAATTTCTAAAACAATTGAGTGCTAATAGTTGTAGATAAGTATCAGACCTGTAATTAATAATTAAATAAATACAAATCTCATCTTCTACACAGTCTCTTGTTGGTCTCTAATTAAGTAGCAGTAGCAATACAATTATCGATCATAAAATAATAATAACAGGAATAAAAAAATAATCTTTTTAAAACATGAACTATTATACTGTGGAATTCAGACATGCTTCTAATCCCTGTTTACAGAAGGAAATCTCATTAAACCTTAATAACAATAATTTTATGAAACCATGGGTCATTTGTTTTGTTGCCAGAGTAAAGCATCAATTCTATATATTTGGTGTTCTGTGTAGATGCATATTAGAAGTGTATGGTGAAATTGACTGGATTTCCAAGACTGTTTGGTAGGTGGGGTCATTATTTTTTGTTGTCACAGATTGGATATCTGACCTCCTAACTTCACTGGGATTGCAAAAATGAAGATTCCTATACAGTCGTTAGGAAGTGTGGAGGTATTATCTTAAGTGCTTGTTTCAGCTTGGACTTCATTGTAAATATGAACACAACCACAGACCTTGTGTACTGCTTAAGGACAAAGGCACCATGTGGACCCTCAAGGATTCCTGCATTTTCCCATCTCCTTTGAAGTCGGTTTGTGCAGTACTGCTATATACCTACCATTGTCTTTAGCCATAATATTATCATTACCAAACTCAAAGGCCTAAGGGTGGAAAAAGCCATGAAACCAAATGGTCATGGATGCAGTATACTGAATAAATTGGAGGAAACCACCACATCCCTAACAATCCATGTCACTGCCCTTTCTTTTGACTAAGAAAACATTTCTTTGTGGCAAGGCCCATGCAGTCTCCTTGTATAACACTATGTTAGGTAAAAATTCACATATACAGAGGCCCATTGACTTGACTTATGTGTTAAGTCAGTCATTGTGTGATGGAATCTTCTCTATAAAGACTTACCAAAATTCAAACGTGTGTGTGTGTGTGTGTGTGTGTGTGTGTGTGTGTGTGTGTGTGTGTGTGTGTGTGTGTGTGTCACTGTGTGTTCAATCATTACTATTATTCTCATATTTTATATATATATATATATATATATATATATATATATATATATATATATATATAAAGATAGATATATATGGGTCGGGTCTATATTATATCAGCTTAGCGCAAAAAAAGCGGCTGATGATTGATCGACTTTTATGTTAAGCTTAATCTTCTTAAAATTCCAGCAGCGTTTTTTTTTTTTCCAAAAAAAATCACTGAAAAAAAACATACACACACACAACACACACCAAACAAACAAAACAAAATAAACACTAACACCAACACATACACCTACTACACTACACTATACCCTAACCACACCACTAACTATCCACACTCCTCTAACCCTACCCCTTTAACCCAATCAATATGTCACACAATGTCCACCACTATCACCTCCCACTCGCCTCCCCTAACCTAACTCTAACTCACAACCATCCCTAACCCACACCACACACCCAACACTAACATACCCTAACCACCTAACCATAAACCCTAACTCACCCACCTGACCCTAACATCCACATAATCGACACTTACCTAACTCACCCAAATACCCAAATCACAGAAGCCTTTCAATCATTGTCAAAATGAATAAACAACCAAAATCTGTTAAACCAAATTTCTTCCCTAGGAAAAAATTAATTTTTCATTTCATGATATTTTTCACCTCAAACTAATACAAATATAGACCCTATGGGTCTACTTCAAATGAACGAAATACCACTTACCAGAAAACATTGCTGAGACAAGATCTCCAAAAACTTAGTTGAACGAATGACCATGTTGCCGAAACTTTTCCCATAGTAAGTATCCAGTTGGCCAACATTAAGAAATTTGCCCTTTCCCCCACTGTAGTATGATCCCCGAGTTGGTATATTTAGTTAGGGTGGGTGGGTGGGTGGAGGGAGGTGGTGGGCATTGCATTGCCTCCCACCTGGGTGGATTGGAGATAGTGCGGTGTATTTTTCTGTTAAATGTTGATCAACTGGATACTAACCGTGAGAAACGTTTCAGCAATGTGGTCAGTCAATTAAGGTTTTGGAGATCTCGTCTAGGTGATGTCATCTTCGGGTAAGTGGTATTTTGTTCATTTGAAGTAGGCCCATATATATATATATATATATATATATATATATATATATAGATACATATATATATATATATATATATATATATATATATATATATATAGATATATATAAATATATATATATATATATATATATATACACACACACACACACACATATACACACATATACATATATATATATATATATCACACAAAAATATATATATATATATATATATATATATATATAAATGTATATGTATATGGATCTACCTCATATCATTGCAAACCACAACAGCGAATTACGAAATGTCAAAACCAAAATGGCGAACTCTCTAATCAGCTAAACTTCACAATGCCGAAAGTTCAGAACACTGAAAGACTACTACGCATATCCCAACCTAAACACTAACAAATCTCAGAAAACAATTAAAAATAACCACTAAACAGACTACTATACACACTACACAATGTTTTTTGGAGGGGGGCTGCATCCCTCTGAAACCCCTGAAACTTATATATACCAACTCTGAGATCGCACTACAGTGGGGAAAAGGCTAAACATCCTGATCTGTACCATACAGTGATCTCCACCAACAATCCTCACAACAGGTAAATTATCATAAAAACTGCAAACCTTTAATTTCACTGTTCTCTTAGCTCTGAATGACTGTACACTATCATGACAGTTACACTGGTGCATGCATAGTAGTGTTTCAATGTTCTGAACTTTCAGCATTGTGAACTTTCACTGATTACAGAGTTCAGCGTTTAGGTCTCGACAATCTCTAATTCGCTGTTGTGGTATTTGACGAACAGTGAGAGTAAAAGAGGGGACAAGCCTAGACCACTTCAAGTAAATTAACAGTTTACCTTTCAGGAAACATGACCAAGAACAAATGACATTATCTGAAGTCCATAGATGGATGAATCAAAGTTGTTGTCTCTTTCGGCTTTTCCCGATTAGGAGTCGCCACAGCGGAACTCCGGTCCGCTAATGATTGGCAGTAGATTTTTACGTGCCGGGTTGCCAGCTCTGATGCACAACCTTCAAAGAAGGTACGCCCTTTCATGCATGTCACCACACAGAAGATGCTCTAGCTGACAATCGAACAGGACAACATCTTTCTGTGAGGCGAAAACGCTACTGCAGCACCACCGCAGCAGATGGATGAATCAAAGTAATCAGCCATTTTTAAATGAGTGAGAATGAGACACAGAGAAAGAGAGACTGAGGGAACACTTGTTTAACTGCTATATTTTTTCAGAGGAAATAATGGGTTTCAAAAACAGTTGATGGAGTTTACCACAGCAAAGAGGACTGGCAGACATTACTTCTACAGAGGAGTAGGAGAAAGTGTGGTGTTGACTGCCTTTGATTGACTGCATAATCAGCAGTACAGAAAGTAATAAGATAACTGTGTGAGACAACTGGTCCTAATTCTGCCATTAAAGTTCTTATTTCTTTTTATGAGAGCTTATAAAAAAATGGCTGCCATGTTTGCCTAATGGAGAGAACTGCAGCCTTAAAGGAAATTATAGAAATGGAAATCATCAGTACTTAAAGGAGCTAAAAGGGAAGAGAAGAGTTGATTGTATTTTAACAGTATTTATTGGCTAAAAGTTAATTAATTTGGAATTTATAAACACACTTTAAAGTTAGAGCTTTAGTTTTCTATGATTTGTTGAGGAACTCCTAAGAGAGCTGGTTAGCTGTCACTAGTTTTTATTCAAGGGATCCATCTTGCAGCTGCAGATGTCTCTTGGGCCAAGTACTCAGACTGATTTGCTTTACAGATTGCAGATGCTAAAGAAAATATGACAGCACATCTCAGGCTGAAAGAAGCTCAGCTGGGAACAGTAGAAAATGGGATATGCTCCAGATTTAGAGCTACGGAGAAGTCTTTCTGACAGGAAGGGCAACTTAAGATAGCATCGCTTCATTAATGATACATTATAAATGCATTCATGTGGTAAATATGATGCCCCATAATAAGCTTGCACTTTTACAGTGACCTGGAAAAGTGTTAAGTCGTAAAATGACTAGGGACTGACAATACCTGAAGATGGCATGACTTTTTTTATATATTCATCTGCTTATTAAAGATGTATGTATTAAATTCTGTTATTGCATCCTTTGATAACTTGCAGCATTTAGGTCTGTAGCTTACTAAAGAGTCTAGGAACTTGTTCATTTCATTTTAGTACATTTATAAAATATAGAAATGTATAATACATGGCAATTTCCTAAAAAAATGTTTTTTGCTTGATACGTTGATTGTATGACAGACAGACAGAAGATGTACATGTATGTCAGAAGACTGAGATTTCAGAAAGTCAATCTTTATATGATTCAGACCATATGATCTACTTTCAGAAACATCGAATAAGACAAAACAACAAAAATCTACATTGCTGCAGGTGGTCAAGCTACCCTGCAGAGCAGTGTGAGGGGCTATGCACTTCAATGTGGAAATGGGTAAATTCCCTGATCCCCACTCTACTGCGATCGTTATACAAAAGCTTTGCTGTATGGAAAAGCTGATTTTATGGTCTTAACCATATGAAGTTCAACTTTCCGAAGCTTTACTCTTCTGAAGAGGACCTGTTTTAATTATATAAGAGAAACAGACACAAAGAAAATGTTTCTACCCAGTTCTCTGAATTCATTATGGAATCCCTGTCTAAAATATTGGCTGCATTGTTAAAATAATACTAAAATGAAAACTGTTCAAAGGAACTAGTTCAGAGTTTATGGATGTTGACATAGCTGTTGTAAAATTAGCACTACAGCTTCAGAATGGAATGGACTAATGCAAATGTAATACAATCTGAATATTTTGACCTGCTGCCTCAGCAGGCCAGTTAGAGATTTTACATTGATGAGTAACAATGCTGCTCTAAGTAAGTAAATAAAAAAGTGTAATATCATAATATCATAGAAACAAGTCTCTGTTTGAACACAATTTCCAGAATATAGGATGGCTATAATCGCTGAACAGTTATATGGTGTCAGTTACCTATTTAGGGGAAAAGGATTAAAAAACAGAAACTGAAATGTGCTAACTGGGCTCTGCTGCATAGAGAGAGGATCCCTGACTATGACCTAAATGACACAAATTTGATTAGCAGTTGGGGAACTTGATGAGATGGGCAGGGAGAGGGATGCAGTAGGTGCCATTTGACAGCGAGACCATCCCTAAGGGGGGTGGGGGGGTGGTAAGGAGCTTCTGACTGTGTGAAGGTTCTTCTTGCTAGGGATGAGTGAGTTTTTCCTGGCCATGAGAAATCTACCATGCAGCTGGTTGTTGAAGGAGCTTAAAAGGCATGTCATTGTAGATGGTAATATGCACAATGTCACACATACTGTCCTCTACATTTAAGATTTTGCCTTCCCTTGCTACTTAAAAATCCACACCCCAGGGAAATGCATATGATGCCCCTCTTCTCAATACTTGCCTTGATGAATGTTGGGGTGGTGATTTCACCATATGAGAGCCAGTAAAGACATGCTGAATGTAGAGGGTGTTGCCACTTTTTGCAAGCTTATGGGAGCATTTTGCCACACTTGCAAGAGGGAATGATTTTCTTCTTGGTGCTAAGGCGGGTGTTTACAGTGGGGATTATGGGAATCAAAAAATAGGAAAACGTAGGTTCATGGGTGTGTAAGAATCCATGCTACTTTACCACGCACTGCCTCCTTTACACCTTATTTAAAAAAAATTGTTAACTGATTACCTCAGCCTCCCCACGTCAACAGTTCACTAATACATTTCATTGTTGATTCTCACTGAATCAACGGTAGTTCAACTACAAGGAAACTAAAAATTAAGGGAAAGTTTCCACGTTGTCAGTGAGAAACTGTGGTATTACTGGAGTAAAAAAAAGGAAGGTTACGCTTGTGCATCGTGTGAAGTACACTGCAGAACTATTCTAACTCCGCCTGCATTTGCAGCGTTATGTACATTCTGAAGGCAGAGCGATGCAGTTGTGTGCAGATAAAAATGTAACAGCATTTAAAAAAAGCTGAACCTATAAGGATATAGATAAGCTCACTAGTAGAAATGCAGTGATTGTTTAGATTTATCCCACTTATAGAACCTAATAGTTAAAATTTTAGGCATTGTCTATACAGCCTCATTCTGGTGGGTGGGAGACAGAGATTATATGTTGCTGTTTGCCTCTTCCACAGACCTTATACCAGCTGACCAATCACTATCACTCTTACCCTTTAATTCTGCAGTGTGAGAGAGAGAGAGATGAAAATCATGGTGTGGCTACTATGTGAGAGATGAGCGTGACACACATTTCTCAGAGGTCGCCATTAGGGGATATCTTATGTAGTGCTAACAAGCCCTTGTTGTGTTCCACATGACTCAGGGGTGGACATGGAATGAAAGCTTCATGGGGGTTTCACTTTATTCTGGTAATGATACAGTCTCTCAGGCAATCTTGCCACCATTTAATGGACAGCTCCTGCTAGGTCCCCAGTCTCCAACAAGGATACATTAATGGTAAATACATCCCCCCAGTTTGGCCCTCAACTTTTCTCATGGGAGAAACAAGCAGGTATCATCTCATTTTAGTTGTCTCCCTCCATGGTTGACTAATCCACTACTCAGGCTGCTTATTAAACCTATTTTAGTTGGCTAATAGTCAGACTTCAAGCTGTCTGTGTCATGAAGCCTGCAGTATCCTATGGATGCTGGAAGCACATGACAAGATGGAGCTGTGTAGTCAACTCAGTGTGAAATATTTTGTTAGCAGTCAGGACAGTATTTTGTGTTTCATTGCATCAGAAATATTTGATAGGTGCTAATTCAATATACATGTTTTAAATTTAATTGGTATCAGTCAAGGTGCATTTACAAAAAACATTCATAAATTATTAAATTATACTGGTTTGCTATAGTGGCATTATTTTCTTTTTTACCTGTATTTGTAACAATAGCAGTGTTTGGGATTGCTGACTTTGATTAGTGTTGGTCGTGGTTTATCAGAATTTAATAGGCTGTTGTGCCTTGCAGTGTCTTTCTGCTGTAAATGTTTCTTGAGTGCAGGTTGGAAGTTTCACTGGCTTAGTACGTTTAGTGTTCTTTCATGTGGCTCTGTGGCACTGAGGAATAATAAAGCCCTGATTGTGACACGGACAACTTGAGTTCAATTAGTGGGTGCAGGCACTGCACAACCTGGTGTGTGTGTGTGTGTGTGTGTGTGTGTGTGTGTGTGTGTGTGTGTGTGTGTGTGTGTGTGTGTGTGTGTGTGTGTGTGTGTGTATATGTGTTCGCTTGAGCAGGCTATGTCAGCTTGCTCATCCTGAGATAGGAAACTAGGAAGGGACACACTCTTGAGGACACTGCCCTGGCTGAGCCCTGGAAGAGACTGTGGATTCTGGAAAGTGTTGTCATCGGGGGCAGTGCACTGGATTAAGTCACATGTGGAGACATGGACAAAATTCTACAGTGTCATTACATGCCAACCTCTTGGACAATACATGCGCATTGGGGGAGAGGCTAGACCAGAAAGGGGAAAATACTGTCTCAGTAGCAGGATGATAATGCCTCTGGATGCCTCAATTTACTCACTATCCCTGAGATCAGAGAAAATTTTGGTGAGGACAGATGGATTTTTTTAGACCCAAAGAACGAGAAGAGGCTCAGGGAGTGGTTGATGTTTGTCTGTGGATGAGACAAAAGTAATAATGATTATTAATAATAATTATAAAATGTTTAGTTCTTATGCCTTAAGTTATATGAGAGAAAATGTTACCATATTCAGAGTTTGATATATCTCTTTAAGCAATGCAATCTATATCTGTACAAGAAATTTTTAGGTATCATCTTTGTAACTTAAATAATTTAACTTCCAAATGTCACTTGTTGTCTACTGCAGCTTCTTATCCCTATATAGTAACTCTAAATAAAAGAGACACTAATTAATCAGTCATTCTTTAGTCCAGATCCTTCTCAGGACTACACTTAAGGAACCCCCGGATTCTCAAAGGCTTGCATGGAGTGCAAGATGAGTGCAAGAGCCCACGCAGGCAATATGCCGTGCGATCCAGGAACAGCCGGCAGGGGCGTGCATGAGAGCTCCAGCACTAATCCTGCAAGGACTAAGCCCTGGTATGCAAATCACCTCATTTGCAGGAGAAATCCATGGAAATGAGGTGAATTTGCAATCCAGAAAGATTGCAATAGTCAGTGTAAGACTAGTGCAATCTGCAAAAGTGTACTCTGTTAGAATTCTGCAAAATTAAAAATGGAGCTATGACAGCTCCAAATAAAGGCTGCATATCACTGAGCAAGCATGCCAATGGCCAAGTAGAAGGCCACTGGAATTGCAAACAATAAAAAAAAAAAAAAAAACAACTTACTTTATTTTTTTCGCCAGTCTTGGCTGTGTAAGCAAAGGGCAGTGGTGCGCAAATGGGATTGGGGGGAAAATAAACTTAAAATGGGCATTCTAACTAAAATCAGTATTCTGCAATGCAAGTCAATGGCAGGCAGAAGACAACCTGGCTAGTGAGTAGTGGTTGCCAAGGGTGAAGGCTCAGTGTGGGACATGTAACCATGCATTAGCAGGCAATCCTATGCAAATGAGGGGAACGATAGTAAATCCCAGTTTTCCCCAGCATGTGAGACAGGTCCCATCAGTGTAAGAGTATGAATAGCTGGGTGCAAGACTAGGATATAGGTGACATCATGGGGTGTGTGTGTCGGACAGACTGTAAGCGGATTGGAGTCCAGTGGCTCTGGATTGCTCCTAGCTGAGCACAGCTAAGCTAGGGCTGTGTCTAAACCTGCCTAGCACTCTTTACAAAGTGTAAGTGGGTGTACATGCCATGCACCAAGTTTAACAGGATGAAAAAAGAAGTTAAACCAGGAAATAGCAGCCCTGTGCACATTTGAGCACTCCGTTTGTGCGGCATTTCCCCCGGGCATAAACAGGAAGGCAATATGAGGGGAAAACAGCAGTAGGAAGGTAACCAAGGAGAACTAGCTTAGCTGACAGGTGAAATGTATCAGAAGCAGCCAGTCACACAGACAGCAGACCAGCCCAGCCCAGCACACCACTATAAACAATGCAAACACATTTCCCCCTTGTTATTCCCAGTAACTCTGCACCACCGGTGTATACAAACGGGGAAACTTTAGAAAACGAAAGCAAGAGAAATAATGTTAGGTGCTGCATTTGCTGTCATAAACCAGCATGTGCAAGAGGTTTAGGGTGGCAAAGATGTGAATGCTGTAGAGCAACCCACAGTGAGGAGACAGAGAAGAGTGTACAGTCCCAGGGTAACCTACCAAGGGCTACATGAGCTGGAGATAGTGGAGCACTATAGGGTGGACAGGGACCTCCTTCAGCAGATTGTTGAGCTGTGCCAGCCATGCCTCACACACAGAACTAACAGCGGGGAACCCATCCCAGTGGATACCAAGGTTATGTGTAGGCCTACAAATACTAGCTACAGGTACCTTCCAAAGGCCAGCTGTGGATATGATGGGGATATCACAGGCATCAGCATCCAGGGTACTCCACCAGTTCCTGGATGACATGTCAGCACATGTCAGTGATCACGTATAATTCCCCATCACCCGTGAGGCATTGGCCAGCAATAAGCATATCTTCCATCAAATAGCAGTACCCCAAGGTAGTGGGTGCAATAAACTGTACACACATATGCATCAAAGCGCCATCCGGTGAGCGGGGTAGGGTCTACACCAACCGCAAGGGCTTCCCCTCCATCAACTCCCAGGTCATGTGTGATGCCCAGGGCATAATAATAAATGTGCATGCTGGCTGCCCTGGAAGTTACCATGATTCCCACATTGGGCATCTGATGCAGCTGTACCACAGATTTTCCATTGGGGACATCCCACATGGTCACCTAGTGGGGGATGCTGGATATGCACTGGAGCCATGGCTGATGACACCCATCAGAAATGCACACACACCCAAACAAGAACTCCATAATGAGGCACACGCACAAACACGAATCATAATAGAGTGTGTGTTTGGGATGTTCAAGTCACGGTTCCGGTGTCTGGACACATCTGGTGGATCCTTGCACTACTCACCAACTACATGTACCCAAATTATCCTTGTATGTGCCATGCTACACAATATGATCCTGCGGAAACAGCGGCAGCAGGAACTGCATGGGGTAGGGCCACACAGCCCCCCACCATTGCCAAGGCCTGCACAGGCACAGAGTGACTCGGAGGAGGAACAACCTGAACCTGCCCCAGTAGGCAGAAGGAGGGGTGCCCAGTATGCCCTGGCCTTGGCAAAGAGGCAACGCATAGCACATGCATTAACACAGTAGGGACCCAGGGAATGTCACCTCTCTCCGACTCGCACATACAGTAAAAGGGATGCCAAACATGACACTACCTGTGCTCAACCATGTATAGGGAGTGCACTCTGTGCATCCAACATAGGCAGCCCTGCAGCACCACCCTCAATACTGGGGCACCCACAAGGTAAGTGACTCACACATGCCAGTTGGGGGGTCACATACCCAACAACTGTTACAGCCAGCAGGTAGGTGTAGACAAACACAAACAAATGCTGTACTATGACCTCTGAATGAGCCCTATGTGTAACCCCCCCCCCCAGGCCTACACAGACAGACTACAGCAGGCCAGGCAGTTGGATGTAAGATGTGAAGGCTAGGAAGTCAGAAACTAATATGTAGGCAGTGAAAGCTAGGATCTGTAGTACACTGGTATGCCTCTAGCCAGCAAGATAGGTAAGACTACAGATTGAATTGGAGTACCCAACATACCAGTACAGTCCTAGCAAATGTGTAGAAGTGTCAGGTGTGCCCTCCCATCCTAAGTACACTTATAGTAACAGTCAGGTGTCCCCCCACTCCTGTGTAGAAATGTAGAAGCAGTCAGCTGTCCCCTCGCTATGCAGAATTGTAGCAACAGTACATGCCACTGACCGATGGATACCCTGCAGACACAGCATGCCACTTGTCAGTGTACAACACAAAGGTCAGCACTACAGTACAAACAACATGGACTTGATCCACACATGCAATACAGATGACCATACTTAGCATGCTGACACACTTAGAGGAATGAAGACAATGTCAGTCAACAAAATACTGAAAGGTCATACTGGGCATGCTCACACACAAACACATGAAGGCCATGTCTGCAAACACCAGTGGACCAGACATATCTGGCAATCACAGTTCTTAGTGCAGACATATGTCAGTATGCACCACTCCTGCCTTGCACACACAGTGGATAGGAATAAAGACATATATGTAAGGACAACACACTATAATAAAGCCAAAGGTAGACAGACATAGATGTGTGGAAGAGGGTCACAGTGACAAGGACCCATCCGGGACTGTCCCACCCAGCACACAGCCAAAGAGCCAAAAACACATGAGGTGCAGATGTCACTCATTGCAGATACTAGCCATCAGCATCTGTCAGCATGACAGACTATGTGGTGCTCGCGCCAGCTGTGCAACATGACTGTACAAGGAAGGAGTCATCTAGTAGCTGTATATATGTACCTGTGACATATGACCCTGTGTGTGCTCCTATGTGGCATGTCAACCCCTACATGAATAGGTTATGACCCATGCACACACCGCCCACCCCATAGTAGTGTTATGACAAGCCTGCTGAGGTCATCCAATGTGAAATACACCTTTGGGAGAGCTGTAGCCCAGGAATCTCCATGGTGTGTCCCATAACTGTGTACTGCTGTTGTGATAAACTAGTTAGGTAGTAGTTCAAACCCCAGACTTGGCAACTGTGTGAGTGTGTCTGTCTGTCTCTGATGGTGTAGAGAGCAATGATTTTTTGGATACTCATGCTCCGTACAATTCATATACTGAACTTTGGCAAGGCCGCTGATGTCACTCACCTAGAAATACACCTCTGGGAAAATCATAGCCCAGTAATCTCCATAGCACATCCTGTAACTGCATACTGCTGTAGTATGATAAAGTAATTAGGTAGGTGTTCTAACCCCAGACCTGGCAACTGTGTGTGAATCTGTGTGTGTGTGTTTGACTGAGTAGAGAGCAATGCTTTTTAGGCTACTCACACTCCGTACAATTCATATACTCAACTTTGGCAGGCCTGCTGATGTCACTCACCTAGAAATACACCTATGGGAAAGTCACACCCCAGTAATCTCTGTAGTGCGTCCTGTACCTGCATACTGCTGTAGTGTAATAAAGAAGTTAGGTAGGTGTTCTAACCCTAGACATGGCAACTGTGTGTTTGTGTGTAAATCTGTGTGTGTGTGTCTGACTGAGTAGAGAGCAATGCTTTTTAGGCTACTCACACTCTGTACAATTCATATCCTCAACTTTGGCAGTCCTGCTGATGTCACTCACCTAGAAATACACCACTGGGAAAGTCACACCCAGTAATCTCCATAGCATGCCCTATAACTATGTACCGCTGTAGTGTGATAAAGTAGTATGTGTGTGTCTGACTGAGTAGAGAGCAATGCTTTTTAGGCTACTCACACTCCGTACAATTCATATACTCAACCTTGGCAAGGCTGCTGATGTCACTCACCTAGACATACACATCTGGGAAGAGTGTAGCCAAGTAATTTCTGTAGCACGTCCTGTAACCACATACTGCTGTAGTGTGATTTAGAACTATGGTAGGGTTCCATCCCCACCCATGGCAGTTCTGGATGTTTTGTGTGTGTTTCAATGTGTGTGTATGGAGCAATGCATTATAGCTACTCACTCGCAGTATATTTCAAACACCCTACTGTGACAATCCTGCTGATGTCATCCATTGTGAAATACAACTTTGGGGAGACAGTTCATCAGTAATCCCTGTGGTGTGACCTATAACTGCTCCATGCTGTAGTGTGATATAGGCCTTGGTCATGGGTTGAATACCCACACATGTCAGTTGTGGATGGTATGTGTGTCTCACTGTCTGTGTAGGGAGCAATGCATTTTAGGCTCGTCACTTGCAGTACAGTTGAAATGCCCTACTTTGGTAATCCTGCTGATGTCATTCATTGTGAAATACACCTTTGGGGAAGGATGTCTGTAGTAATTCCTGTGGTGCATCCTATAACAGCTCCATGCTGTAGTGTGATATAGACCTCGGTCAGGGGTTCTATACCCACACATGTCAGTTTTGGATGTTTTGTGTGTGTCTCACTGTCTGTGTAGGGAGCAATGCATTTTAGGCTAGTCACTGGCAGTACAGTTGAAATGCCCTATTTAGGTAATCCTGCTGATGTCATACATTGTGAAATACACCTTTGGGGAAGAAGTACTCTAGTAATGTCTGTGGTGTGTACTATAACTGCGTAGTGCTGTAGTGTAATAATCTAGTTAGGTAGGGGTTCTACTCCCATACAGGACAGGTGTGTGTGTGTGTGTGTGTGTGTGTGTGTGTGTGTGTGTGTGTGTGTGTGTGTGTGTGTGTGTGTGTTTAACTCGTATCCTATGTAGAGATGGGTGTGACACATGTGGCCAATGTGGAGAGGGTTTTGTTCAGTTCTTTCATGGTGGCCCTACTGTATCACCATGTCAACCATATAGGGATAACAGATGTAAATTAGCTGAGAGGCTGGGGTGCAAAGCCATACCCAGACATGTGACAACAAGGCCGGCCAATCTCAGGTAGCAATCCCACTATTACCCAGAGCACACACACACTGGCAAAAACCAATATGTGGGTAGTATACTGCATATTGGCCACTGATAGTAACTCTGCAGTGATAGCAGTGGGCTACAGAGGGTATGTCACCTGCCCATCTGTACAATATGCATGTACATGCAGACAGTGCACCTCCACCATGTTTCCAAATGGACACCTGCACCACCCGTGGTGCCTTCACATGTGACTCCCAATGGACATATCATGCCTGATAACATGCCCTGTATGGACAGATGACACTGACATCAGGGAATGCTGTTAGCATGCTATCAATCTAGGTGTAGGGTAATTCTGCTGCCCATTACCAGTTCCTGCCACCGTTGGGCAAGACTGGCACATCCAATGATAATCTGTTCACAGCATGGGCCAGACACCCCAAGTACAGTTCCACATGTTACTGTACATGCATGTGGGAGGTGTGCACATTCCAGACACCATCCATGTCATGGAGTAAGGAACATATACATGGCAAGTGATGCACAGCATTGGCCACACACAATAGTCACACAGGTGACTGGATGGAGGATGCAATACCCACCTGCGTGGTCAAATGCAGAAACTACAGACCTGAGACACAATGCAGACCATTGTCATGTGGCCTGATGCCAAGGTATACCGATCCCCTACCCTTGTACAGCCTGCTGGCACAGTTGACCACCACACACCCGTGCAGACAATCACCCATGCATGTCAGGACTGGCACCCTGTGTATTTGTGTGTGTGTGTTGTATGGTGCATCTGACCACATCCACACTCACTACAACCCCCCAGGGCATACTGAAGCATGCTGTTTGATCTGACACCTCATAATACTCTATACCAATATGACCTCCGTATGACCCATGTGGTGCATGTGATACCTGCACATCGATGTGTTGTGGCAATCCCACTAGTGATGAGTTACCCTCCTGGCCCTGCCAAGTGTGTCAATGTGTGTGCATTCCTGTGTGATTCTGCCCGTGTTAACATTGGCAGCTGTTCATGCAGACAGGCACATGTATGTCACCTACCATATATCTACCGTATCCCCGTTGCAGATGTTACTCACCATCACATATATGCTCTGAGTGCTCCACAGCAGGTAAACCATGTGGTGCATCCAATAACTGCATTGAACTGTGATAGCACTACATAGTTGTCGGGGATTTCATACCCTGTGCTGGTAGGTGTGTGACACAAACATGCTTCTGTTTTACTCTATAACCCCTCCCTGACATGTATTTGCCTGAGTCTGCCTCCCCCACTCCCTCACCGGTGGATTTGGAGACCCACACCTGCTATGTGTAGGCAGCAGCATGTGTATTTTAAGTGATGCTCATGATCAGCTGATGGCCTCTGCACAAATTGCAGCCCTCCCTTAGCTGATTGCATGTGGAATGGCTGTGGTAACAGTCCCATAGCCAATTGCATGGAAACACACTCCAGTACCTAGGAACAACATGGTGGTGTTGGCCCTTTACAGTCACTGTGAGCAAGAACTCGATCTGTTGTTTGGCAAACAGCATCTCAGATGGATTAGGGATTTACCTCTAACAACATACACTGTAAAAAGAGGGCAACAAACAGGAAGGGGATGTGCTGACCTGACTACAGACTGAAAGTGCTGCTATACTGCATGTGGAGTAATGTTGGCTTAACAGTGTTTGTCTGGATATGCCTGTCGTACATGTCACAATACCTGCCATGTCGGTTACATGTATCTGAGGTATCCCCATCCACAGGGTCATCCGCAGACTGGGCAGTGTTGTGCCTTTAGATTCATGTGTCAGCTACAGTGCAACTATCTGTGGAATGTAGAAGGTAGTGTGAAGATTGCAGTCAGTAGATGGTGATAGCCACTAGAGTTACTGATGTCACATCCCTCATAGGACATATGGTTCAACAAATCCTGTTCTCACTGTATATGTATGAGGGTATTACAGTGACATGTCAATATTGGCCATGTATTTGCGCCTCCAGCCACAACTCTGTCAACCTTGGTACATATGTTATGCAGTAGGAGGTGCATATGTTCTGTACACCATAGTCATTGACAGCATATCTGATAACAAGCCAGTGAGATATCAGACTGCTACACATGTTATGTATAGTAGGGGTTATATTTGAGGACATAGCTTTGGCATTCTGTGGTTGTGTGTACAGTACTGAGGTATGTATAAGTCTGGCAATTGTCGACAGTGTGTGTATAGTGAATATGTACCTTGGCCTTGTGTAGAGACTGTTGTAGATGTCAATGTTCCTGGTCCTGTTCTATCTGATGTTACATGCTGCTCCACTGTATGTCACCCTATCAGCTTACATGTTTGTAGGGGCAAACCCACACATGTTCCATACCACAGACAGGCATCAGACCACACTGTCTAGCAGCCCAGTATATGTAGGGGTGTTGTGTGAGTGGCTTATATGAGGATGGTGTAGGTCAGATAGTCCATATACTGTAATAGTACTCTAGCTTACCATATGTGGCTGTGTTCACATTGGTTGTGGTTATGCACTTTCACACAGGTGTCTGTTACTCTGTGATGTGACATGCCTGTAGAGCCTGCTATCTATGCAGGTACATGTGTATTCCCACATGGGAGATGTAGCCCAGTGTTGAGTCAGTCTGCCTGTAGCTTGCACTGTGCTTTGTTACATGCTTAACACATTAGCCTACTTATCCAGTGAGATGTCATGTCCAGATACTTGCCAGATATACTTCTGCCGGGTCACCATGACAGTCATGTATGTCAGACAAAGCAGTGGGATGCTGTTCAGATGTATGTCACTAAGTAGTGGGTAGTATATGACCATGGCACCTCTGTACTAGCAGTTATTATGTGTCAGGACAGACAGGGGTGTATAAATGCATAACCTATGGGGGCAAATGTATGCCAGTATTTACATGTTATACCCAGCTACATGGCTGTTAACATCCACATTGACAGGCCTGGTCCACATGTCTTGCATGAAGGGGTTCTGTGTATACCCCTGGACTGAACAGCATGTGTCAGACTGTCCACATATATTGGGCGAATCGCAGCTGTAGTCCACAGAGGCTTTACTGTGCTAGCAGTGGTACTGTACTATGATGACCTTAGGATGTCTGTCAGTAGCCAATGGTGCACATGTTCACAACAGATGTGGCCTCCCATACACACCATGTCTGTGAAGATGATCTCTGTTGCAATAGCAATTGTCTACAAATATACTTGCAATGCATACATGACATCACCTTGCACTGAGAGGTTGGGACTATTGGGGCTGAGGTAGGGCTCCACTCCATGTGCAGGACATATGGCAAACATATATGTATATATCATTATACATATATCCATATAGATATGTACACATTTACATATCTTGCTTACTGTATGACAACAGTTGTACACATATGTGCCTATATTCCAGACTCTGTCCTCCATCTACATACCTGGCTTTGCACATGTGACATGCTATCAGGGTTTTTTATGTAGTGGGCTGTGTGTATGTCATGCTGTCATTCCTGGCATCCTTCCACTGCTGTTGTGTCCCCCACACAAACTGGGTGGTTGGGGCCTTATATCTGTGGGCTCCACCTACACAATATATGTGTGCCCGAATGCACTGCAGAGGGCAGTGTGTGTAACTGTGGTATATGGCCCAGTAGTGGTGAGTGTAGGGGGGATGCACCATGACTAACCTAGGCTGTTACAATATGTGTGGGTATCTGGGGTAAGCTGCCTTAAGGTATGTGGATGTACATTACCATGCAGTCCATCGTGGTAAATGCAGGCCTACTGCCTCCTGCCATACGGAATGTTCTGTTTGTCAGTGTGATTGTGATGGTGTCAGTTATGTCTTGTTATGTAACAGATATATTCCATTATGTCAACTGGGGTCTGTACCCCCTAGGGATTGTGTACAGAGTGTAGACAGAGGCTTCTGACCTATACATCTGCATTATGTACTGTTGATTGTCTGGTATGCTGTGGGTGAGTCTGTCATTACTATTGTACTACTAGAAGACCTCGGCCTGGACAGCAACATGTGTCAACCTTTCCAGACTACTGTCTCAGTTGCATTACACTGTTCATATGGACATCAGTGTCTAAAAGGCTATATGACATGGCATATACAACTGTCATAGTACACAAATATAGCTTTCATATTCATTTATGAGCACCTGTGTGCGGTGTTATACCCTTTGATATCTCTGTGGGTATGTGTTATGTGTGCTGGCTATGAATGTCATTCATATGTGTGGCTCATACAGTCTCCGGTTGGAAAGGTTGTGACTGTAGGAATACTGGCTGCTCAATATTGTGTGCACATATTACATATGTATCTTACTGTACATATCTCTGTGTGTGCATGTGTACTTACATATCTCTCTCTCTCTTTCTCTCTCTCTCTCTATATATATATTTATATGCCTGTATCTGCATATATCTGTCTATGTATATGTATCCTAGGGATGGCCATGTCGTGTGTGGTCCTCGTTATGGGATCTGAAACACTTGTTACTGTATTACAGGGGGCCATGCTTGGCTGGGGGGGTGTATACTTATTCATACCAGACGTACCAGACATAGATTGTGTGGGGCCTCTCAACACCATTAACGTTGCATGAGGACATATATGTTATTGTTATATCCCCATTGTTATCACCAGATGTCTGTCCGTATACACCTATATATGTACATGTATATATCTGCTGACATATAAATGACCTGCTGTATATATTTACACATGTAGATGTAGACATATATATCCATAGATGTAAGCATTTGCATGTATATATGTTCGTATATATTTATATATGTATATATTCCTATATATATATATATATATATATATATATATATCTATATATATATATATATATATATATATATATATATATATACATACATATATCTACATATATCAATATGGTGTACCAGTTTAAACATTAATATATTTACTCACACACATACATCTATATGTTGCAATACATTCTCTGTACTGTTGAATGACTGGGCTGGATGATATGTTTGTGAAAACATCAGGGTTATGTATATCTGCCATGATTTAGTGGTAAATCACTTTGTATATGGTGTGCAGGGTCCTGGGTACGAGACTTGCAGAGGCAGTTTATTTCGTTGCTAGCCAGAACACTCCTGCTTACTCCCACGCTAACCTCTTTAAAAGGAAAGAAAAAAGGGTTGATAGGAAAGTGGTGAAAAAGGGGCACAAAGAGGGTCAGACAGTAAGGGGAAATAGCTAGGCATGTGTAGGAAAGGTCCATAGCTGCCCATTTCTGCTACATCAACAGCTGTGCATATACACTGAATTTGGAGGTAGATTCGGACCCTCAAATCCCTGGGAGAGGGGTGAGGACAACATAAATGCATTGTGATGCCAATTAGACCAGATTACATGTGTCCAGTGGACATGTGTGCAAAATGGACAACCATGTATGGGGAGAGATTGTTTCATGGGAACATATTGCCCCTCCATTGTCTTTTCAGGTGGGAGTGGGATGTTTTGGAGGGGTTGTAGGTATATTTTGGGAGGGAGGTTGGGTAGGTTAACAGATATAACACACAAGACGCATACAGGGGCGGTATATGACACATGTGGGGGTGAACACCTTGATGGCAAGGGATGTTGGGATATCAGAAGCTTACAAGCCCTCTAGTGGCAACAGTGGGACTGCGGTCCCCATCCATACTCTTGTGAAATATGACTGCAGACCATCCTCCTGCTGACACATGTACACCTAAAACACAAATGGATAACATTATGGAGATAACAATCAGTGTTACTGACAGCTGAAATGCATCATAGCTACATGGCTACACTACCTGATCTGTATGCATTACACATTACCCCTGGCAACATCTTACACTGCTGTAAATTGCAGCACTCTATAACAGTCACTGTGTGCATCAGAACCATATTAGCCTGTCCCTGCATTGATGTTATGGATGACAGGGATGTGGCACAGGTATCATCATATGCACAGGGTGTGTTGCTGGTTTGCCAGAGGCCGAGGGTGGTCCATACATGTGTTACCATGTGTGTGTGGGTGAGGGGTTTGTTTCAATGATTGGGGCATGGTGATATGGTGTGTGTCGGTTTGGGCTCACCCTAGGTGTGGTTGCATAGTATGTGGGTATGCATGCACACAGTCCTGCCATATGGCTGCCCTATACAGGTGTTGTTGGACAGCTGCAGACCATACCTGGCAGGGTGTGCAGTTCAGTGCCTCCAGCCATGGACATGCTGACTGTGCCTGCCAGGGGTTCCATGGGCATGTGCAGATACAGACCTTGAGGTGATACTCTCCCCTGATGATGATAAGTGTCAGCTGGAACCATGTCCTGCCTGGGACTGGCCAGAGCCATGTGCACAAGGCCTGCTGTGGTGTGATGTGGACAGCACCCCCAGTGGTGTGCTGGGGCTGGTACTGCCACTATGGGAGGCTTGGTGTTCTGGCATGTCCACATTGACCACCAGCTGCTGGTGTTTCTGGCCTATGTCCATGTGGCCGTCACACCACTCCCATCACACATTCAAGCATGGACATTCCACGGTCGAGGAGGCCCACCATCTCACCCCACTGTCTATTCATGACCTCAGTATGTTCACAGAGGGTAGCAGCAATGTCATGGAGGGTGCCACTTACAGATGAGAAAGCAGCCCTCTGCAGCCTCAGGCCCTGTCTGGTGTGCATGTCCATATGTGCTTCTGCCTCCATTATGGCCTGAAACATGTTCCTGGTGGTACCAGTTGTGGGACCTCTGCCAGGGGCATGATGACCAGCAGCCCTCCCATGAGCACCATGGTACATCTGCTGATGTGGTGACCTGCCGGACATCTGGCTATGCTGACTGTGACCTGACACAGTTGGCATGGACACCACACTTTCCTGGTCACTGGAATCAACCGACAACTGTCCCTCTGTTATGGCCATGTGTGATGGGGTTTGTAGGGGCACTGTAACTGTGTGCGGGCTTAGGGTGGCTAGGAGGGGGATGACACATGTAGACGCAGTGTCGGCATCTGACAATCCCACCTATGTCTCAACAGTACCATCATCATCATCAGTGTCTGTATGGACACCTACCTCAGTTTGCATGCATGGGGGACCCTGACCCACCTCGACACCTGTGGGGGAAGCAAACACACACTTTAAGACCTGTACAGCATTGCATAACAGTACGCACATTTACACACAAACACACACACACACACACACAGTCACAAATCCACAGTCACACAGTCTCACACACACACACACACACACACACACACACACACACACACACACACACACAGTCACACACACAGAGACACACACACATGTACACCCACGAACACTGACAGTTCACCTTACTAACTCCCTTGCCCTGGGTTTACAGACAGTCCCACATTCAGTTACATATGTTCCCCATCCTGCATGGCACTTGCTAACATGCACTCATTAATACTACCCATTAACATATCATACCTCTCCATGCCCACACGTATAATCACAACACATGACCTGTTACTCCATCACCTCCCTGACTTTGGTGGAGTAGGTTGTATATGGCCTCACTGCTGTCATCCAGTATTACCCTGTGTATGTCCAGTCATGGTGTACATGGCCCCTATATGGTTGGGGCTGCTACATTCACTACATATGTCACACACCGGAGCCATATACTACAGTCTTGATCAGTCTATGCCACATCTGCTGCACAATCAACCCATCATGCGGACAACAGTAATACCTGGATACACCCACAGATATGGTATGGTAATTCCCAATTGCATTAGTAGTGCTGTATACGTGGGTAGCCGGTTATCTATCTGCTGCTGGCAATATGATGTGTATACCTGGTATGTACTTTCCCTCCCAATGCATGTTCTGTGCTACAGAGCTTGTTATGCTATCAGCTGTCCTGTGTTCACATATTGGACAGGCTGTCCTGGTGTCTCATGTCACTACATGTACAGCACATTCCCAAGGAGAAGTACTGCCATGTGATCAATCCCACTATCGCCTGTGCATACATGGACACCCGCACAAACAGACACATGTGTACACACACATCGGACATGCATTGACCACACTCCACCGGATTGCACTTACACACACATTCAACACCCCCCCCCCACACACACACCTACATGTGGGGTTGCACACCTTTTGTACACACAGTCCTTCCATTACCCTTCTGTCAGCATGCATTACATCTTGTGCTCAACAGCATGCAGAGCAACTATAGTGACCTCATGCTAGCAGCAGTATGCATGTGTGTGATGCATAGGCTGTGTTGGTAGGTGATGGCCCTTCCCCTTGTTAACACTGCACCCATGTATGAAGTGTTACTGTCAACCTGTTCTGCACCCTGCCTTGTACTGTGCACCATACCACACAGGTGTACAAGCCATTGCTGCTTATGTAGTACTGTCTGTTATGTCAGCTCAAATGCTCACAACCCCTATGTGTTACAGCACCTCATACCTGTGATGATATGTGAACAGATACAATTTGTGAATGCCTGATGTCTGCTTTACAGATCACAACATCAGCAGTGCATGTATGACCAGTACAGGACCATTACACTGATACCCACCAGACCTTACCATGGCTGTGGGGGGGTGCCCTTCTTATGTCGCAGAACTCTGCATGGTTGCAAGGTCTACTCATGTGCACATCCCTTGGAGTGCACACACTGCTGTCACTATTGCTGTGGGGTCAGGGTTATGTCTGCCACAGTTACATAACCTGATTGTGTGCAGTTACAGACATGAGGGTGTTGTTTCACACATGTCCGTACTGTAGGCCATGTGTCCTGCCATACTTCTCATCCCTGTGGACACATTGCACAATGACAGGATGTTAGTTATCTTGCATGTGTCTGTTGTACCCTTCCGATACCCCAGCATGGTCACTACTGTGATGCACTGCATTTCACAACAACAAAATGTGAATGTGTACAGCATGCAGTATGGGTAGGTGTGTTAGATATGTGCATGGAGTATCCCGTAGCCATTACATGCACAGTGTCTTGTCATGCATGAACATGAACCATACTCACTGGCTACAGGCTGCTGTTGCGGTGGTTTCCTGGAGGGACCTACATAAGAGTGTGAGAAAGTTGTTGTCAGTGGCCACAGCTGTGGCATTCATAAAGGGTGAGTGCAGCATTATGTTACATCTACAGTAGGGGTCCACAATACTACAGCTTATGCACATCTGTTTATTACTACTACACAGCACCAGACTACATATATGACATCTCAGATTTGCATGATGTACCTGTACAGATGCAGATGCATACACAAGTGGTGCACTGATGTGCCCTGGGGCCTTACCTGCATGCTCCTCAGCCAGTGTGTCAGTGGCACCCACCTCCACAATGCGCCCTGCCAGTTGTTGGTGCCGCAGGTGGGCAGGTGCCACAAGGTGCCTGAGTAGCTCCTCCACATGGCTGAAGGGTGGATGAACAGCTTGCCCCCCCCTGTTGTAAGGTGGTCTCCCCGTACAGCAACTGCATGCTGATGTACATGGCAAAGCAGGTCACTGCAATGATGCCGGACCTGCTCATAGCTGCGGTTATGCAGTCCGACATCATTGACCCTGTGGACCAGTTCATTCCACAGGGCGGTCCTCTCCTGCTGATCATGGGCTGTCCATCTGAACAGCTGTTCATAGTGCTGCACCAAATGTGCAATGATGACCACTGTTTCGGCAGCACTGTAAGCTGGCAAACAGATATGGGGCATCCTCCCTGGAAGACATAAAGATGGAAACAGGTTAGTGCAACTCATACGGCAGGGTTACCATAGTTCTTAATACACATCTTTGTCTCCCCCCACCATATCAGCTACAACAAACCGTTCACAGAATGGAATTGGTATGTCGGCTGCTTACCTACCATTGGGACATATGTTGTATTGTACCAAGCTTTGTGCTATGTGTTTGTGCCATGCTTTGCTCTATGTGTTTGTAGCCATGCTCCCTGTGGGAACACTATCTCTGCTGGCCTGTTACAGACTATTTCACCTGCATGTCATTGTTGGTGCCACTATATATATATATATATATATATATATATATATATATATATATATATATATATACATATATGTGTAGATATATCTTGCGGGTGTTTATATATCTACATCTATATGACTGTCTGTATATCTGTAGACATACCTGTCTAATTATATACCACACAGATATTTATCTATATGTGGGGTGCATAAAGTCATCTGGTCCACATTCTGCAACTATCTTTCATTCACAGCTGCACTGTTCTGCCTTACTGCAACACAGCCAGGTGTCACATATGAACACAGACTAACATTAGGGTAGTATATATGGTGAGAGATTGCTGGCCTATTATACTCCTATGACATTTGTGCATGCTGCATTAGACATTAACATGACTATCCTGCGTGTGGTGTGCTCTGACACTCATGTGTCTATCATGACGGCAGTACTTCTACCACCAGCTATTGCCCACACTAACATACCAAACACACATATTATGGCTTAAATCTTAGTCATTCCTTGCTGATCTGAAACAGTTGGTGGGTATGTCCCACTGCCTACAGGGACACACAGTATTGTCCAGAGCAGTTGTTCAGCAGAACTTCATTACAGGGACAACTACAGATGGCACATATAAGCATTCCACATCATATTTCCTATTATTCTATACCACATACTACTTTCAATTACATACATATATGTTTTACATACCTGTCATGTTTTTCCTGACAGCTGTGACAGCTTGTTGTTGTTTAAGGATTTCTTTTTTTTTTCTGTGTGTGTGTGTGTGTGTGTGTGTGTGTGTGTGTGTGTGTGTGTGTGTGTGTGTGTGTGTGTGTGTGTCTCTCTCTCTGTCTCTCCACTAGAGTGATTGAGCTGGTTTGAATGGATTGCAGCATGGCTTTTGTAAGTGATGCACATGATCAGGTGATGGGCTCTGAATCAATCAGTGTGCAGCAGTTGCTAATTGCTTGTAGCCTGCTGTATAGTTCTTCAGATATCCAATGTCATGGCAACCTAGTACTATAAAATACTGACTCATGTGGGCGTTGTCCCTTAACCTTTCCAGTATGGAGGACATCCTTCCTGTATGTGGGCAGCAGGTTGCAATACCTCTTACAGCAGGAATTGCAGACAGAGTCCAATTACACATTCGTATGAGGTTCCAGACCTACAGACAGAGTGAGTAGTGTTCTTATGTGCATTGTATATTGCTGGTCTTGCAGTGTTTGTGTGTACATAATAGTTTAAGATGGAATGCAGTCTGTCTGCATAGCTCTCAACTGTGGGCCTATCCACATGATGGCCAGTGGATTGTCTGGTTGATTTGGTCTGTGCACTACACAGGTCTTGCCCTACATATATCACTGGCAGTCTGTATGTTGTGTGCTATCAGTACATGGCTACATCCATTTGTGTTTCTGATGTCGTATTTCTGCATAAGGGTATGTTGCAACAAATCCTGTAACACCAGCAATTTCCAGGATGTGTAACAGCAATATTGCAAGTATGGCCCTGTGTGTCTGCTTCTGGCCTCCACAAATATGGCAGGCTTTGTCCTGCTGTGATGCAGTTAGGGGTTGTTAGGTAATGGCCTATCATTATTTACTGCTAGCATTCCTGCTACCATCACAGTCATATCGTGGACTCCCACAAAATATGTTGGTCAGGGTCCATACATGTGACTGATACATTGACATTACCACAACTAATACATTCCCCCCTAGGGCTTGACTACAGGGTGTAATTGGAGGCTGCTGAAATACATCAGTAATTGTCGATTGTTACCTACCTTGAAGGCAAAACCTTTGTCTACTGCTGTACTAATTGAAGGCATTGGCCTGGACATCATAGTATGTTATATATCCACATTGCTTGCATCAACTGTTTTGTGTGGGCCTTGCAATCATCACTGATTACATATGTCGGACTTTATGTGCTGTAAGTAATGGCATACATTATTGTATAATACACAAATAAAGATTTTCTATGTATGCATACCTGTGTGTTGTGTCATGTCCTTTGAATTGTGGGTGGGTATATGTTTAATGTAAGTATTCTCATTTGTGGGAATGATTGCCACACTACATATTTCACAGGTACCAGTTACAGGGCTTGTGGTTGAGGGATATACTTTCCACCCAGTACTTCCACAATACTCCTACATATGTATGGCTAGTAATACATTTTTGTCTGTGTATATGTGTATGTACCTATATATATATATATATATATATATATATATATATATATAGAGAGAGAGAGAGAGAGAGAGAGAGATTTGTATATACCTGAACATATTTGTCAATGTATAGATGTGTGTGCATATCTGAACCATTGTAATGTGTACCCCTTCCACATTGTACATTCCCTACGTTAGAATGACTTTTCTGCATATGTTACAGATATTGCCCTGACATTTACAGGTGAATTGGCTTACTGTGAAAGCACTGTGGCTGTGTCGTGGGGGGTCCTGTAGCCAAGAACTGCATGTGCTGGGTATTGGATTGCACAGCATATCCATTAGGGCTGTGGGGGGTTAACATAGCACTAATTACCAGGTATCCCTCATTTCAGCCCCCACCTCCATTAACAGCGCATATGGTCTGTTATGTTGTAGTGAGTGGTTCAGGATTTTGTTCCCATGTAGTAATGCTATACACAGTTCTATCTGTATATATATTTATATATAGCTATATAAATATATATATATGTATATATTTATATCTATCTATCTATATATATATATATATATATATATATATATACACACACACACACACACACACACACACACACACACACATGTATATATTTATATATATATATATACTTATATACATATATATATATATATATATATATATATATATATATATGACCCTGACCTTGAGCAGTATCCTACCTTCACCTAGAATGATGCCACAATACAGTGATAAGATGATCAGCTTTAACAATTGGCTTAAATTCTGGTGTCATTCAAAGGGGATCCAATGTCTGTCTGCCTGGGATGACATGCTGGACAAGCCACGCTGCTTCGCAAGGGACGGCTTGCACCTGTCACCCCTGGGCTTCTGGATATTGGCAAAGGCTCTTGCCACCCCATAGTGCCTTTTAGGCAAGGCTCAAATTCTAAACCTACCACCCTAGAACACAAAAGGAAAAAACTAAGGGTAATGCTGCTCAATGCCAGAAGTCTCAATCTCAAGATGCACGCACTCGAGGCCCTTCTCAGTATGGAGAACATTGATGTCTGTGCTGTGACAGAAACCTGGTTCAAGGTTCCTGAGAGCACCCCAGCACTATCAGGTTTCACCTCATATCATGCGTTCCGGCCCCAAAATCCGGACAACACCAAAAAAAAAGGGGGGGTGTCCATATTCATAAAGGACACCCACACCTCAAGGTTGGTGGCAATGCACGATGCATCGGAGACCATCCAGGTGCAATTAACCATAGGCAAGACTGCTCTGCAATTTGTAGCATGTTACAGGCCACCCTCTCAAACTCAGGAACCTCACATGGCCTTCCTGACAACACTGGAGGGGATAAATGTATCTCCAAACACCATCATACTAGGTGACTTCAACTACCCTAATATAGACTGGGAACACTACTCAAGCCCAAACTCTCTAGCCCAAAGGTTCCTGGAATTCATAAACTCAAATGCCATGGAACAACTAGTCACCATCCCCACAAGAGTAGAAAACATACTTGATCTCATCATCACAAACATGGGTTCACAATGTTCAACACCGGAAGTATACCCCTCACTGGTGAGATCAGATCATAAACTAATCTCGCTGGACGTCCTCATCCTGCCCCAACCTGAAATAAAAAAGACCACAGTGAAAAACTTCTCAAAAGCCGACTTCACACTTCTAAAAACTAGTGTGGTCTCCTTTAAGGCCCCTGATCCAGTGGTAAACATTACTCAAACCGCTGAATCACTTACAAATGCCTTCTACCAGCACCTACAGGACTGCATGGATCAGGCAATCCCAAACAAAACTAAGACTCTCTGTACCAAAGGCAAGCGTCCAGTCTGGTGGACCCCAGCCATAAACAAGCTCTACAACAAAAGGAGGAAGCTACTACAAGATAGAGCAAAATCCTTGAAAGGTAAGACACCTTTGATCATTATAAGTAAAAACTAAGAGCTCTCATAAAATCATCCAAGGCTAATTTTGAGAGAAAAATCGCCAAGGACACAAAAGACAATCATAAAGCCTTCTTTAGCTATGTTAGAAACCTAGGAGGAAACTCCCAGATATGCTCAGAATTAGTCCAAAATGATGTGAAGATTACTGAACCTACACACATTGCCAACATACTGGCTGACAGGTTCAGTGCAAACTTCTCCCCCATCCCCAAAGGAGAGATATCTATACCAGAGGATTGTATCCCCCCAAACAACTCCAACGCCCAGGTGAGAACTGCTCTCTCCAAGGCAAAAACCACAGCATCCATGGGACCAGATGGTGTCCCCGGCTGTGTGCTCCACGAACTCAATGAGGAATTAAACCCACAGTTAGGACAGCTGTTTAATCTTAGCATCACCTCAGGATACGTACCCAAGGAGTGGCGCACGGCGACTGTGGTCCCACTTCACAAGGGCGGTGCCTCCACCGACCCTGGAAATTACCATCCCATTAGCTTGACAAGCCTTATCTGCAAAGCCATGGAGATGATCATAATGGAACTCATAAATAAAGACATAGGGAACTCGCAGATCTTGGATCCAACCCAGTTTGGCTTTGTCAAAGGCAGATCATGCCTTTTAAACTTGGTTGACTTTTTCGAAACAGTCACCAAGGCCATTGATGAGGGAAAGGCAGTCCATACAGCCTACCTCGACCTGGCAAAGGCCTTCGACACAATACCCCACTCAGGTATCATCGAAAAACTCATCAGCTTGAATGTAAACCCATACATCACAAGATGGGTTGCAAACTGGCTAAGTGACAGAACCCACAGGGTCAGAGTTGCTGGAGCCATGTCAGACTCAAAGCCTGTCACAAGTGGTGTACCACAGGGCTCAGTCCTGGGTCCACTCTTGTTCAGCATCTACTTTTCTGAAGTACAAGCAAACACAGGAGGGTTATGGCTAACAAAGTTTGCAGATGACTGCAAACTGGGCGCCATAGTCGAAAACACTTCTGACACAGATATCCTTCAGAAGGGCCTCACAGAAATTGATAACTGGTGCCAGAGCCATGGCCTAAAGTTAAACGCCAAGAAATGCATAGTCATACCCTTCGGGAAAAACAAGGTTACCCTTAGCTATCATATAGGTGGCAATCCACTGAGCACAGAAGAAGTCATCAGGGACCTGGGGACCCAGGTTGACACTAGCCTTTCGTTTGACACTCATGTTGCTAAAGTAGTCAGGAAAACCTTCTACATTGCCCACCTGATCATGAAGGGATTCACATCTAGATCAAGGGAGGTCATCGTCCCCCTGTACTCATCACTCATTAGACCTATGATTGAGTACAATGCCCCATTCGGAATGTATCTGACCCGACACCTGCAGCAGCTAGAAAGGCCCCAAAAGTTCCTCACCAAGAGGATAAAGGGTCTCAAAAATATGTCTTATGCTGCCCGACTGAAAGAACTCCAGCTCTATTCAGTCTCATACCGCTTGCTCAGAGGTGACCTGTGCCTGACATATAAGGCCATGTCAAACCCAGATTTGATGAATATGCTTCACCTCAAAAAATCTAGATCCCTCAGAACCACAAGGGCGGAGACTTAAACCTTGACACGGTTATTAATAGGACGTGCTGGAGGGACAGATTCATCACCCAGAGACTCCTATGCTGTGGAACAGAATCGGTACATGTGAGGCAGAGCACCTCACTGGCCTTGTTCAAGAGGAATCTTGACCAATGGATGGGAGATCGCAGATATACCCCAGGGATTACTTCAGTGTCACTGCTTGACAGAGGCACAGCAAAATAATAGGCATAGTTTTATTCAAACTAAAGGGGTGGCGAAAGCCACATATCTATGGGCTAGGCTTATAAATGCCCTAGGGCAGATAGCCTAGTATGAACCTATGAACCTATATATATATATATATATATATATATATATATATATATATATATATATATATATATATATATATATATATATATATATATATATATATATACAGCTGTCTATTTGTCTACATTTCCAGATATATATCTGTCCTGTTCGGACCATATTTCTGGCCTGTACCTCATTCTGTTGGCAATTGATATGGATGATCACAGGACTGCAGTCAGTAACTAGTGCCAACACTTTTGTGTTTCAGACTTCATCTCCTTCAAGATATGTGTTCTAATACATATCACTGTGTGAATAGCAACATTTTAGGTGTCTTAGAGCAGTATTTGACATATATCCCTACCTGTACCCACATTTTGGCACACGTTGTCCAGAATTCTTGCATTAAGTGGTTGTGTGGTATGATATTATTACATTTCCTGTACTGTTGACTGTGCTGGATGATATGTTTGTGAAAACATCAGGTTATGTTTATCTGCCATAGTTTAGTGGTAGATCACTTTGTGTATGGAGTGCAGGGTCCTGGGTCTGAGCCTTGGAGAGAAAGTTAATTTTGTTGCTGGACAGAACAAGGGACATTTTTTACAGAGGGATTAAGGCACTTTTATGCATTTGTCAGTGGGTTTGCATGGGTTTGTGCGACGGTAAGCACTGCTAACCTTCGCTTATGGTTTCATACAGTCAGTTAGCTTCTGATTTCTCAACCTGTGTAGGCATAGCTTACCCCTGTGCAATCCCATGTAAACCCACTTACTGCTGCTTAAAAGTACTAACTGCCGCTTACCCCCGTGCTAATTTCTTTAAAAGAAAAGAGTAAGGGGTTCATAGGAAAGTGGTGAAAAATGGGGCACAAAGAGGGAAAGACAGTAGGGAAAATAGCTAGGCATGTGCAGGAAGGGTATAGGAAAGTTCCATAGCTGCCCATTTCTTCTACAGCAACAGCTGTGCATATACACTATATTTGCAGGTACATTTGGACCCTCAAACCCATGAAGGAGGGGTGAGGACAAAATATATTCATTGTGTTGCCAAATAGACCACATTACGTGTCCAGTGGACATGTGTGCAAAATAGACAGCTATGTATGGGGCGAGACTTTGTTGTGGGAACAGATTGCCCTTTTTTTATTTTACAGGTAAGAGTGGGATGTTGGGGAGGGGTAGTAGGTATATTTGCAGAGGGAGGTTGGATAGGTTAACAGACAAGACACACAAGATGCATACAAGGCTGGTATATGACACATGTGGGGGTAAACACCTTGGACGGGGATGTTTGGAAGTCGCAAGCCCATGAGCCTCCAACTGGAAACAGTGGGACTGAGGTCCCCACCCATGAGCAGTCACCACTGCACCTTCATGGCCCCGAAGGTGGCTGTGCTGGGGGCTGTGTAGGAGGGGCAGACTCACCCTCTAATAGCGCCACTTGGCCCTCAAGCTGGCATAGCCGCTCTCGATACTCCAGATCGAGCTCCCTATGCACCATGGCCCAGACCTGTTGACGAGTGACAGGTTCCCCTCCGCATCTGCTCCAAGGAGGAGGGCGAGCCCCATCCCCTGCAGCAGTTCCTCCAGAAGGTGGTGCAGGGCCCACAGAGGAGGAGGTCCCAGGCTGGGCCCCAGATGTGCTGGTGCCCGGTGCCATGGCCAGCTGAGGTGGGACAGGTAGGTCCGCTGGGACCGGCCTTCCCATACGAGCTGTGTTATCACTGGTTTATGGCAGATATGGGTTAGTAACAGTCAACAGCATTCAGGATTAGTTATAACAGCATGCATAGGTATTCCCATTAATCCGACACACCAGATTTAACACAGTTGCAGTACAAGCAGAACACATGCATATATGGAACAACAGTGGCCATTACAAGAGTATGCAAGTGTCACTGATGGCAACAAGCCACCAATATGGGTGTATTTTAACATGGCACATGCATAGAAACAAATATGAATATGTATAAACCATTAGGACATATGTCCCAACAAATGTTTGGAGTGTACACATACCAGTTGAGGAGTGTCATTGGGTTATTTCTCACATATGGTAGGGGTGAGAGAAAGTTCAATTAACAACTGATATATCCTTGTAGTTTTCACAACATTCATTGTCACTGCAGTGATATTTCCCTTACAAGTATTATTACACTACCCAATGGCCTTATATTGTACACTGGTATGTTTATAGATTATTATATACGTGACCTGTGTCTTACATACAGTTGTGACAAGATGCAGGTGTTAATGCAACATATGTTGTGTATTGCTGTCATACACTTTGGGTGAGGTGCTAGAATGACAGGTTTGTTTTCATATACATTCTATGACTATGTGCATGTTTTCAGTTATATGTCATTAACAGCTGCCTACATTTCTGGGTTCCTCACACTGCTTTTTCAGGGGAACAGGGTACCAGGCTGGTGATATAGGCCATTTATCTGGACATGCTGGACAGACTAGAACAGTTGTGGGGGTATGATTATGCATACAACTGTCTATCTGAACATTCTAGCAAATTCTGTACAGTTGTTGGGTGTAAGTATACATACAGCACTCTATATGAACATTGTAACAAAATCTGTACAGTTGCGGGGTATGATTATGCATACAATTTACTAGCAGTCCTGGGATTCAACCCCCTGCTGTGTGTGTGACAACAAAATTGTAGTTAACATCACAGTACATTGTGTCATCAGGGAATTGATGTGAAGCTTTCTACTGTCTTCTATCTAAGTCTCCCTCACTTGTACGATATGACTGACCTTTGGCACTTCCAACATTGTTATACAGACCTTCATACACATTTTATCTGCATACCACAGCATGGGTAACACTGTTTAATACAACAGTACTATTTATAGTATGCAACAGTTCAACTACATATGAAAGAAGAGTACACAGAAGCACTCCAGGGGTTATACCTTTATTCACAGAATATTACGCATTTATTCCTACTGATACTACACTTTCTAAGGCTCTTATATTTATTTGTTATGACAGTACATGCAGAGAAATGCTAACCTTCCTCACGATGCAGCCTTTGCAACCTAGCATCATAGGCTTGCTGGTTCACAGCCCGCTCATCTGCAGCTGTTGGAGGAATACAGTGATATTTAGCCATACCTATCGGCTAGGCAATTCTTAACTACTTAGTGGAATGAGTACTCAGTACTGGGGCATTAACAATCTGCCAAGACTGCTGGATCCACTGTTCCAGTACATCCCCCCTCCACCGCTTCAAGTCAGCATGGTGGTGCCTGACCTGCTCACCAGCCCGGGAGATACTTGTGGCACCGGTGAGGTCACAGGCGAGACTGCCCCAGGCCTCCATTTTATACTGCGAGCCCTGGTACTGGCCCTGCAGTGGTCTCTTCTCATGATGTTATACCGGGAACCATACCATGAGTATTGACTCCTGGATGCCCCAGTGCTGCACTCTAAAATGAGTGCCTTCACCCACACCAGCCATTCTGCCTGCAATAGGAAGCTACAACCACTTATGGAACATATTCCCATCTGTGTGGTTTATATACGGCCAATTACCCGCACTTTTTAGTGATTGGCCGGGTTTGAAGAGGCTAAGCTATGGGCACACCTGCTTACCTAAGGTTGGCAGTGCTTATAGGGGTATACCGGTACGCAGATTGGATTGGCTCCCCTACACATTGCTTAATCTTACTAAGTTGAGCTGTGCTGCGGTTAGCATTGCTTAATAGTTAATTTGCATTATATTTGCCTTCTGGCAGTAATTTATTATTCATTACAGGTTTTATATGTGTCTGGTATCCGTGATTCATGTGTACATACACTGTATAGGGACCTGGGGGATTTCTACGCTTTATTACATTAATACCTCACATCTATGCTTACTGCAGTACTCCAGTTTACATATTTATGTTATGTAGCTAGTTATACCACTTCACACTGTACATAGATTCAGTTCACATCTTTGGTTTGATTTACCTGTGGTGAGGATTGGTTTGCTGATACCTCATTCATCTGTATTATTATGATGGTTTAGTGGTTGGCTACTGTGCCTATAGTATACAGGGTCCTGAATTTGAGCCTTGCAAAGGCAGTTTATATTGTTGCTGGGCAGAACAAGTGGGTTTGCATGGGTTTGTGCGATGGTAAGCACTGCTAACCTCCAGTTACAGTTACATAAATCAGTTAGCTTCTATTTTGCTTAATCTGTGTACTGCCACCCACACAGGCATACTCCAGCTTGCTGCCGCATACCCCCACGCTACTTCATGTACATGTAGGTTTTATACATGCTTAAGTTAGGTGTACAGGTCAGGTATGACTGTTCACGAAGGTCAGTGTAAAGTTAAGTGGAATTCCAGTTTAGCATTTCTGGTTAAGTTACGCTCAGGTATTCGGGTTAGGTTTACTTATGCCATACCTGTGTTATAGAGCAGATGTGAATAGTGGCGGTGTAGGCATGTAGGTGGAGGGAGGGACATTTTAACTTCGACTGATTGGTGGGGGTGCTGTAGTGCAGGTTTGCAGGGTGTTGGGATATGTATGCGAGGCAGGACAGGAGGTGTCAGTAGTTGGTGTAGGGGTCTGGAGTGTTGGAGGTGGCTGACTTCACCAGGTGGTGATCCAAGTGTGCTTGGGTTTTCCCTTCATGTGTTTTTACATGTGTAGTATGGAACAGCTGCGGTAATACAACTGGGTTGGGGGTTCCAGATTCTGCCAATATAGTTGTGTGGAGGGTGTCACCTACTTGTGACTGTGGACATTACTACGAATGCAACAGGGGTCGATAGGTAAGTGGTGTTATTGGGCCACACAGAGGGGCTGATAGTAGGGGACAAGTCCAGGGATGTGCAGGACGGCTGACGGAAAGGTCCACAGCTGGCCATTTCTTCTACAGCAACAGCTGTGTATATACCATGCATTTGGGGGTAGGTCTGGGCAATCACACCTCTGGGTGGGGGTGAGGACAGCAACATAGCTCTCAACCGATCGGAGGAAAACCTCAACAGAATCCGGGACAACTCCACAAATAATCAGGTACAAGCAGGGACATTTTCTAAATATTTGTAGTATTAACCTGAAACATTTGCAGAATAAGAGAATGTGGATTAATATAGGTTTTCTGATGTGAAACATCTATAGCTCTGAATTACTATCATTATTTATTAAGGGAAATTTACCACCTTTTCTTCAGCACTCACCAGTTTTCAGGGGGATTAAGAGAGATAGACCTAATATCGGAGTCTATATCAGGGGCAGTTGAGAGGTCTGGACAGCAATAATACCTTGTGATGCCAATTAGTCTGGTTTACATGCCTACACTGGGGTGTTGACCAAGTGTTCTTTGGTGTAATTTAGTGGGTTTGCAACAACACAACTGGTTATACCGTCCTTTGCCATGTAAACTTGACTTTGCTGCAGTGGGACTCATACCAGGCGTGGCTGCTCGTTAGGCATCGGCTCTGCCCAATACCAACTATTGCTTACATCCCTGGGGCAGTCCACATAGAACCACTCCAGTCAACACCTGCACAGCTATGCCCATAATTTCATAACCATAGTTCCCAAACTACACATCCTCTTTGGCACTCTTCCTTACTCTGGGCGCAGGTCAGGTCTGGCCACACCAAAACACACTACCCAGTCTCCACTTCTCAGGCCCATCATGTATGTTGTCTCGCCCCATGAATCATCAAGCTTCCCCTACCTTATAGACCAAGAACATGCATGGCCTGCAGTGGTTGGGCATCTGTATAATGGCTGGAAACCCAAAAATCATAGAATTTTTGGGGTGTCCCACAAGGGACATTCATGTTTTTGTTTTAAGATTAGACTTGGTGGGTCTCTCCCACTGGTAGTATCATGCCTGTAGTCCGGGAAGCAGTGGTGTGTTTACTTTTATTGTTCATAGGTTCATACTAGGCTATCTGCCCTAGGGCATTTATAAGCCTAGCCAGAATGTGGTGTGTTTGTATGTTTCACCGGTCTAGCTGGGGGAGGGGGGGGGGGTTTGATGCTACATGTTACATGTTTGTTGATTGGACCCCCTCACCTCCATTTGCACGGCCTGTGAACATATGTAATACTTAACTGTTGTATCATATCCTAGCTATATATATATGTATATCTGTATATGTATGCATATATATATATATATATATATATATATATATATATATATATATATATATATATATATATATATATATATATATATATATATATATATATATATATATATATATATATATATATATATATATATATATATATGTATATATATATATATATATATATATATATATATATATATATATATATATATATATATATATATATATATATATATATATATATCTAACGACATATGGATGTATGGGTGTCTGCATATGTATATATCTATATGTGGATATTTATATATATTCTGTCTATGTATGTATACATTTGTACTATGGAGAGGGAGAGGGAGAGGTGTATCTCCATGTAGCTATGGGTATATATACACACACATACCTCTACATTTCGTTCTTTGCCATGTAAAATAGACTGTGCTGCAGTGGGACTCATAGTCGGTGTGGCTGCTTGTTGGGCGGCACCTCTACCCAATGAACACTATTGCTTACATGCCTGGGGCTGTCCGTATAGACCCACTCCAGCAAACACCTGCATGCCTAGACCCATAATTACCTACCCATAGTTGCCCCACCCTCACCTCCTCTACAGCACTCATCCTTACTCTGGGTGCAGGTCGGGTCTAAACACACCACTACACACTGCCCACTCTCCACTTCATGGGACCCATCTCGTATGTTGTCTCGACCCATGGGTCATCAGGCTTTCCCACCCTTGTAGTCCGGGTATGTACAGACCCCACCTTGTTAGGTCATTGCACAGGATTCCTCCTATAACAAGACAATTTTTGGGGTGTCCCGCAAGGGACGCTCCTGTCTCTGTTCCAAGATTAGACTTCACAGGTCCACTGTGCCCCCCCCCAGTTGTATCCTGCCTGTGGTCTGGGGAGCAGCAGATTGTTTGTATGTTTCCCCTGTCTGGCTGGGTGGGGGGTTCATGCTACGTGTTACACGTTTCTTGCTTGGGCCCCTCACCTCCATTGGCATGGCCTGTGAACATATGTCATTCTTAGGTGCTGTATCTTATCATAGTTATATATCTGTGTATATCTAAGCACACACACACACACACACACATATATATATATATATATATATATATATATATATATATATATATATATATATATATATATACACACACACACACACACACACACATATATATATATATATATATATATATATATATATATATATATATATATATATATATATATATATATATATATATATATATGACGACATGTGGATGTATGGGTGTCTGCATATGTATATCTGTATTTGTGGGTATTTATTTATATGTCTATCTATGTACATGTGTACTACAGAGGGGGGGAGGTATATATCTATATAGTTATGGGTATTCATACAAATAGATATACCTCTACTTCTTTAGCTACATATCCGGTAATGTTGACAGGTATTGCTGGATACTGTGTTTCATGTGCATACTGGCCAACTTTGTGTGCCATGTATGCTTTGTGATACCTACGACTATCTCCGTTAGTGTACACAGACTCACACATGACACCGGCCTTTGGATATGGTGTGCTTAAGGCACTTTCAAGCAGTTGTGAGCGGGTTTGCACAGAGGTTAGCACTGCTGACTTCCAGTCACACTGTGTTACTTGAAGTTAGCATCTCCTTTGCTTGATCTGTGTCGGTGGTGCTTCACCCCACCCAAACACACTTGTACACGCTTACTATTGCTTACATATGCTTACTACTACTTATCTGTGCTTATGCCTGCTTACTGCTGACTTATTCATTATGGTACTGACTCTTCTCATGTGCATTTAATGCAGTACTCCAGTTCACATTTAAATGTTATTTGGTAGGTTATACAGCAATAAAATGTACATAAATGTTCGTATACAGATTACACATGGAAAATGGTATGTGCTGCAGTGGGACTCGAGCCAGGAATGCCTCCTCATTAGGTGGATGCTCTGACCACTACGCTATTGGTGTGCTACTTCATTTGCTATATCTTCCTTGTTATCCTCTTCCGCCTTTTATGCTGCTTTACCTGTAGATAAGCGATGGTCAAACCTACACATGTACGGTTAGCTGTACTCAGAGTTTTAAATAAATTACTACAAGGGTTTCTTCATGTTTTTTCTGTGTACTGTTGCTGTTGAACACATGGGGACTGTTGGTGGGGATATGCGGACACTTATGAGCAGTCTCGCTCTTTTATGTACACATTCTTCTGTTCTACTTTGCAGGGGCTTGTTTATTCTGAGAGCTCTGCTCTCAGATACGCCCCCTGCACTCGTCCACGCTCTGTGTAGCATTAGGTGTTCAGGCAGCGTGTCTTCATGAATCTGGGGGGAAGTCTTTCCACCTTTTTTCCAGCTTTTTCTTTCTTACACTGATGTTTTATTGATGCCCTTCCTCTGGCATCATATTTTCCCTGTATCTTCTTTTGAAAATTGCATTCTAAGATATTTCAAGAAAAACTCAGGTGCAACAAGCTTCTTAGAAAATTTTATGTGATACTAGCATACCCTAGATGAAATGGTTCCTTAGTTTTTCCTTTGTATGTCTCACAGATAGATACTGTATAGGTTGAAATTCATTGATGAATGCTGCATACTTGTGCAGCACTAATATATGAGAGTTTACAGCATAGAGCAGTGCACAACTAAGAAGACAGGTATTATGCATAGTCTGTGAATCCCAGCATTCTTTGCATGGCTGCTAATTAGGGCTGCGCAGTGTGCTAGTCCCAGCTGTAATCAGTGAATTGTAGCCATTCATACACAGCTAGGGAGCATTGTGGTGCAACAGTTAGTGCTGCTGCCTCAAAAGAGCTACAACTTCCTGCTCAGTTCTCTTCTGGGTGCTTTCTATGTTGCTGCTTGGCATGTGAGTGTAGATGTGTGAATGAAGAATCCCTTTAGTCAACTGACACTACAGCCATGGCTGGATTCTACCTTACACCCTTTGTTTGCTGAGAAAGGCTACAGACCCTATAAATTAAGAAAATAAATGTCTGATATTCAGACTAGGCTTGTACATCAATTACTCCCTACTAACAAAAGTAAGAAGCAAACATTATTTCTTTTGATTTCTGAGAAGAAAGGAGAAAAGAGGAAGGAATAAAAACATGAATGATTTATATCTGTATAAATAGAAGTATTTATGTGAAAATGCCATTACTGCTTTCTTATTTGAAACTTTCATATTAAGAATATCTTATAATGAAATTAATTAAATCTGGTGGGTGGACAGACTATCTGTATTACCAAGTTTCACACACAGGTGAATCTCTACTGGGACCACTCACAAGCATGGTTCAGTTAAGTGTGAGACTTCCCCAAACCCTTTAAAGGCTGAAGGTGTTCTGTTTTTAAAAATAGTTTAATTATTTTGTGGGTTAGCAGCCATATAAGCCTGTCCCTCATCTTTGATAAGAATGCAGGTGTGATGACCTTTCCATCCTACAGACAGTGCTTCTGTTTTGGACATGGCCATGCAGCTCCACATGTATTCCAGCCCCAGCTTCATCTCAGCAATACCAGATAGGTGGAGTTGTTGTGCCACGAATCATCAGACAAACTCAGCTGACATGTTATGTCCTGGGTTATGTTTGGGCTGTGCTCAAAACAGGGGAGGAGACTCAGGAACATAAAAAGCACTCAGATTACAGTATCTGTTTTTGACATAGTGAGATTTACTTCAATTCAGTACCGCAGGGTATTGAACTAAACATTGCCTCCCCCCACCCCCTATGACGCCAGATGACACAGAATCAGGAAGTAATTGGACAACTGTTAATCATACTGCACATAAAAACAATGTTTTAAAAACTTAATAAATACAGGTCTGCTGATGTAACTAAAGTACAGACTACACATTTTAGGATCAGAAAGTCCACTTCACATTCTGAGAGCATAAAGAAGTGGTGAAAAAACAATGCTCTTAATCTTTAAGTGAAGAATCCTTTAGTAAATGAGTTCTTCCTTGAAGCATGCCTGCTGCTGTTGGTTCCTGCCACCAACTATATTTTTTCATTCTGTTTATCATTCACTTAATTTTTTTAGTAATTTATTTATTTTTCTTTCTTCTAGGGTGATCGAGGACAGAGGGGACCTGTTGGCCCTGTTGGGTTGCTTGGAGCTGTTGTAAGTACTACTGCTTTCAAGTTCAATATCAGATTTTATTATAAAATGAGTGTGTGTTTTGTTTTTTAATTCAATAACATGCATTTTTACTGATATTATTAAAAAGAGCCTGAAATGTTTTATATATATATATATATATATATATAAATTTATGTATGTATATATGTTTTTGTAAGATAGTAATTCAGGATTTATTCAACAGTACTGAAAAGTTTTGCCATCAAGAAATATGCACTAACTTGAGTGGGGTGGCTTGATACTTTGATTACTTTCTCAAATCTGATCTGGAAGCCAGAGTTCATTTCCGAATATGATCTGCAAGTCAGGGTTCATTTTCAGAAATCTTGTTTAAATACCTAGTGATGAAGTGATTGGGTAGACATTATGTGGTTATATACACACAGTATTTTCCCATTAAAGAATATTAAATGTTATTTTTGACATAACATCCTGGAAGAGCCTTTTATTTATTGCTATATCAGTGTAATTCTAACATATTGTTAAAAATAAACAAAATGGGACTGTGGCATAAAAATGACATTTACACATTTATAGTTCACACTCAAAATACCACTTTTATAGGTTCTAGGAGGTTACTAGGCTGTTGGCCCAAGGGCCTTTATAGTCCTAGCCATGCTATACCCTTGTTCCCTTATTGACTAAGGTGCATGATCTCTATTTGCAGCATGAGTCTATGATCAGCACCGACTGCCCTTATCCAAAAGAGACATAGGTGACACCTCAGGGGTAAATTTATGGTCTCCCATGCAGTTGTCTAAGTTCTGCTTAAATAGGGTCATTGAGGAGCTCTGTTTTACATGAGTAGGGAGTTTGTTCCAGATGAGTGGCAATCACTGGAAGATGTATCTGTCTCTCCAGCATGTCCTGTTAATGTCACAGGCTAGGTTGAGATCCCTGGAGTGAGTGAACCTTGTCCCATGTAACTTGTGGATGTGCAGCATTTCCCTTAGAGCAGGGTCCGAGACTGCTGTTTAGGCCAGGCACAGTCGCCTCTCAGCAACTTATAAGATACAGAGTACAGTGACAGGGCCTTCAGTCTGTCCATGTAGGTCAGATGTTGAAGGCCCTGAATTTTCTTGGTGAGAAACCTCTGAGGTCTCTCCACCTGCTGCAGGTGTCAGGTGAGGTATATACAGAAGGGAGTGTTGTACTCTATTAGTGGTCTGATGAGGGATGAGTACAGGGGAGTTATAACGTTCTTAGCTCTGGATGCGATGCCCTTACTTATGAGATGCGCAAGGTAGAAGACATTCCTTACCACGAAGGACACATGTTGATTGAAGTTATGGTTTCTATTGACCTGTGTTCCCAAATGTCTAACCACAAGGTTTGAGCTAAGGGGGGTACTATTAATATTGTAATTTGCAGGGACTTCCCCTTTGCCAAAGGGATGATAACACATTTTTTGTGTTTAGTTTTAGTCTGTGCCTTTGGCACCAATCATTTGTCTGTGTAAGCCCTTTTTGTAATATGTCAACATCATTAGGGGACTCAATGATTGCACCCTGTTTGCAGTCATTGGTGAACTTTGTAAGACACAGGCCATCTATTTTCATCTGGACTTCTGAGAAATAGATTCCAAACAGTAGGGGGCCCAGCACAGATCCTTGTGATACACCACTGGTGACTTGTTTGCTGGTAGAAGTTGTCTCCCCAACTTTGACTGTATGCATTCTGTCGGTGAGCTAGTTGGCTACCCGTCTTATGGCATATGGGTTAATTCCCAGCTGGGTAGGTTTCTCGAAAATGCCTGAGTGGGTAATTGTGTCAAAAGCCTTGGTTAAGTCAAGATAGGTTGTATGTACTGTTTTGCCTTCATTCAGGTCTTTGGTGACATTCTTGAAGAAGTCCACCAGGTTTAATAAGCATGATCTACCCTTAATGAAACCAAATTTGGTCAAGTCAAGAGTTTAAAGGTCACCTATGTCTTTGTTGATAAGGTCCATGATGATTGTCTCCATGGCCTTTCAGATAATGCTGGTTAGGCTTATGGGTTTATAGTTCCCAGGGTTGGTTGATGGACCCCTTTGCTGGGGCAAAGCCAGTACTTAGACTGTGGTTTAAGAGAGTGCCAAGTGGTTCCATTAGGTCCTGTTTTAGACCATTTAGAAGGCAGCCTGGAATGTTATCCAGTCCTACAGAGACTGTGTTTTTGGCCATGGAGAGTATGGTTATGAACTGCTGTTTGAAGATACTAAGTTGAGGACTGGTGACAGGTATGCTTTGGTGTATGTCTGGTGGGGATGAGGGGGGTGACGTTTGTGCCAAATCTGTCTGCTAGCAGGTTGGCGATGTCCTCATGGTCAGTATGAGTTGCTACCATCTGCTGCTAGTTCGGCATAAAGCTGGGACTTCCATTTAGATTTCTGATGTAGCCAAAGAATGCCTTGTGATTATCCTTAGCTAGGGATGCTAGTTTAGCCTTGTAATTGACTTTAGAGGACTATACAAGAGATCTAATTGTGTTGTTCAAACTGTGGAGGGTGTCTTTCTACTGAGTCAGTTACATCTAATTCTTGGACATTAGTTTCTTCCTCTTGTTGTATAACCTATTTATACTTGACGTTCACCAGGGTAGCTTGTTTTTTTGTGAGAACCTTGTTTTGATCCATTCAAGTACAGCCAAGTCTATAGTATAGATTTGTATAGATGTTTATACAGGGCATTTGTGTACATCTCTGTTTAGGAGTCATCGTTGACAGTGGTAGCAGGGGGTCGAACAAGACTGATTTATGATCAGACCTAACCAGGGAGGGCAACTCACAGGGGGTAGTGCAGAGACCCTCGTGTTGGTGAGTACTAAGTCTGGGACATTCGAGCCCCTTGTGGAGGTGCAGACTATCTGTAGCAGAGCATTTGTATTAAAAAAGTCCACGAACCTTAGGCCAAGTGTTTGTGCTCACATATAACTCCCAGTTGATGGAAGGAAAGTTGAAATCACCCATGACCAAGGTGTTTGACTGTATAGTGAGTGATTCAAGTAGGTCCAGGTAGGCAGAGTGGTTCTCTTGATTCATGGTGAGGGACATATAACAATGATATGGAAGGGGAGGTTTACCTATAATTAGTTGGAAGTAGCTCTAGACAGTTGTACTGTTTAACCAGTCTTGAGGAGTATTTGTCTTTATTGAAGATGGATACACCTCCACCTTTGGTTCTTTCACACTGGTTTTGAGGGCTGAACATGTGGAAGGCATTGTATCCTTGCATGGCCGGAGTGTTCTCTATGGCCTTGAACCATGTCTCTGTGACTGCACAGACATTGGCATCTTCCAAGGTAAGGAGTGCTTCCAGTGAGAGCAGTGGATTTCTTATGTTGGGAATTTTGTTGTTATGATATTGTCTAAAAAAGGCACTATGGGGGAGGCAAGTACATTTGCCAGTAACTGAAAGCCCAGAGGCAACAGGTGAAGACCATTTCTGGCAAAGCAGTGTGGTCTGTTGACCATATCTTCCCAGGCTGACAGATACTGGATCCCACTAGACTGACATCAGAACCTAAGCCAATTGTTGAAGTCAATCATTTTTTATTGATATTAAGGCATCATCCTGGGTGAAGGTGGGGTGCTGCTTAGGGCTAGGAACATACCTGCCTGGAACACACAATGTGACAGCTCATTCATGTCTCTCTTCATATAGGTACATCTCAGGTCATTCACTCCAACATGGACTATGACAGAGTCATAACAGTACTTGATGTTGAGAGACTTGAGTGCATGTGTGATCTGATGGATCCGGGCACCTGACAGGTAGCTGACCGTGACCTTCGCGTTGTCTAGCCTGGTGAGGAGGACATCTGTGTGTCTCACTATGGAGTCGCTTATGACCAAGACATTTGGTTTTGAGGTGTTTTGCCTTTGGGGCTTATTGGCTGAGTCACTGTTGTGAGTATTATTATGTGTAGTGGATTCTCTTGGGTCTGCAGTGTGTTCAGTAGGTTTGCACTTGAGAGGTCCCTCATCTTTAGATAGGCTTCTAGCGAGTACCTCCTCGTATGTGGGTTTATGTGCTGTGAGCTTGTTATGTGCAAGAGGTGAAATGCATATGCTGACAACTTGTTTGATATCTGGTTTGCTGTTATGTGAGAGAATTGATTCCAAATTAATAGTATAGATACATCTGTCACATATTCCATTTGTTTTAGGAGTAATCGGTTGTCAGTATACATGAGGCAATTGCTACATTGCCTCAGGATGCCTATGTCAATCAGGCTGGCTGGAGAAATGGTGGGAAACAGTCTGTCCATTATGGCAGGTATATACTGCAGTAATTAGTGGGGAGTGGGCTAGATGGACCAGGAATTCTATCTTTAAAATAACTAAGTGGTGTACGCCAGAAAATCAGTACATACCTTGGAGTTCATTTCAGTGTACCATTTAATAACTCTAAATAGGTGCTAAGTTTCTAGAAAGCAGTTTTCATTATTTATGTCCTTGAGTATTGTTTAACAATGTTTTAACCATTCCTAAATCTCAGAGCTTCTGGAAATGATTCACCTGTTCACTGGAATTTGACCATTTCTATCATAGAATACATGGGGCTCACAGCACCTTTCCAAAACTACTACTTTGAAGGGTTCCCACTGTTTCTGAATGACATAATAACCTTCCCACGAATAATGAAGCAGGGGATTTACTGCATTAAAGACATTCAGTATGGCCAATGGCTAGAGTCACAATTTGGTTTTGTAATTGGTTTCCTATATTGAAAGGCTAGTACCCTGCTGGAGCAGAAATAAGCAACATATTTCACCACATTGGAACAATGATTTAAAGATTTCTTTGAGGGTGAAACAGAAATTTACATGTTTCATTAAGGACATGTATTCACTGCATAATCAAACTTTTGGCTAATGCTAGTAGAAAGAAAAAAATGATGCCATGGTTTGCTAACAGATTAACTTATCTGTGATTTACTGGTATAGATTTCAATCTAAAGAGCTGTAGTTGCTAATTAGAATATGCTTCTCCCCAGGATGGCTTCATTAGCATGTAGTAAGGTCACACAGACAGTCCAGTGTAGTGCTGCATGTCTTTATGCTGGAGTACAGTATTCAGACTGTTTCTGAATTCCAAAAGAATACCCCAAAGTATATAGGAGGTGTCCACCTTGCAGTAGTCCTTATGAATTCCAGCCACAGTTTTCAAGTCAGTATGAAAGAATGAGGCAAGCGTCTGCTCAGTAACATTAAAAAGACTAAAACTCTAAGGTGCTAAAATGTTTCTATTTGCCTGAGATGGGAAAACATGCATTTTTATTTGGAAAGTCAAGAAGCTGAATAGCACTTTTGTCTATTACCTTTCTGAAATGAACTTTTTTAAAATTGTATATCTTTGGGTTATTTTATAAATCTTAGTAGTAACTCAATGTATTTTTGATTAGGACAGCCTTCCAGTTTACATTAGAGACATCTATCTGTTTAATAACCCAGGCATTGTTTGGGAGCATTGTTATATCAATACTATCTTGAATGTGACAGAAGGTGCTCTGCTCAGCAGCTTGGTTATAATTTTCTTTTTCTTAAATTTTGTGCTTCTGTCTCCCCATGTTTTGTGTGTACTGTTTTAACATGTTTTGTGAAGTCCGTGCTCATGTGTCAACATGCTTTTACCTCTTTATTTTGTTTTATTTTAGGGTTCTAAAGGTGAACAGGGTCCACCTGGTCCACCAGGCCCTCAAGGTATTCCAGGATTCAAAGGAAGTAAGGTAAAATTCCATGGGCAGACATCATGCATATTTACCAGGAAAATTAGAGCAAATACGACTGCGGCCATGTCTGTGAGAGATTCCAGTATACAAAAACATAAAGGTAGACCTGACACAATATTACAGTTGCCTTCCAACCTTTCCTAAGGAGCACTGTGACTTTGAGTATGTCTCTTACTTCCTAAGGATCAAAAGTATGTGAGACTAAAGATGTTGCAGTAACTTGGGTTTATTGCTACATCTCCCAGGCTACACCTTTCTTGAATATTTTATTTATTTATTTGTTTATTTATTGCCCTTTGTTTACCAGGAAGTTCCGATTGGACACATAGGACTGTTTTCTGCGGATGCCCAGGAGAAAATCTCAAAATGCAATTTTACATAGCTACACAGAATAGTTGCAGATAATTAACAGTGAATTAAGAAGTTCTGGTGAACTGGCCATGTATAATAAAATGCAGTTACAGAGGAATGCTTTACAGAAATACAGTTATAGAACTATGAAGAATTTAATTACATTATTTACAGGATGGGGAAGATTATAGCTGGAGGTTAGAAGCAGTGATGCTGATACATAAGTTAGTGAATAAATGGGAGGTACTTATATGCAAAGCGAGAGGTAAGGAGGGGGAAGATAGTAGGGGAGGTATGAATAGTGAAGAGACAGGTAATCGGAGGAGCAGAGAGGATTAGAGAAAGGTGATGGATGTTGGGCGGAGTTGGTGAAGGATTCTGGAGAAAGCTGAAAGCAGGAAATATTATTCAGGTTGGGGACATGAGCATAGCCAAATGGAATGCTGTTGTAGACTGTGCTTAAATGAACAGCTACCCTGTTTTAGTTATATAGGTATAGTGTTCCACTGTTGGCTGATATAGAACGAGTTCAGTGAGTCTGCTGCTTTGTTGCGGGATTTGGAGGTGATTAGAAGGTTGTTTTTTTACATGATGGAGGCAGCATGGTAGGGAGTAATGCTTGAGAATGTTTTGTCGTGAAGGTCAGGTTTTTGGTTTGTGCATTATTTTGTATGTGGTTAGTAGCTGAGTGAATATCAGATGACTAGGGAGTTCAAGCCATTTAAACTGTTTCATTGCAATGTAATGGTTCATGTAATAATGTGTTAAAAGCAAATTTGGCTACTTTGGTATATCAAGATTCTAATTCAGAAAGTACAGTGGTCTGTAGGTTAGTAAGTAAGGGTGATGCATAAGAAGAAAGGGGAGAAGGTAGAATGTTGCTAGGGTTTTCCTAAATGAGTTTGTGAGGTAAGTTTTATCCTAGTAGAGAAAACCCAGTTTTGGTGTTTTTTTGTTGATGTGGAAGCTGGATTTTAAGTTGTTGTTTATAATGACACATAGCAGTTTAGAATTTGACATGTTGACTATGGCGGTGTTAGTTGAGGTGGTGTCAAAAGATGTACTGCAGGAAGAGATCTGGGCATAAATAGGATTCTTTTTTTTTTTGGCATTTAGGATTAACTGGTTATCTTTTAGCCATGAGCCTATAGAAGAAAGAGAGTCTTGAGTCATATGCTGAACTAGTGAGAGTCTTGGGGCTGAGCAGATGATTGTGGCATTGTTGGTGTATTGTACTATGGAGGCAAGTTTTCTGGCTTTATGTAGATTGTTTGTGAAGTCATTGAATAGTACTGGAACTAACATTGAACCTTATGGCATGTCAGTGGCAACAGGGGGAGAGAGTTCTTGATTCCATTTCATGACCTGTTTATGTTGGAGAGATAACCAGAGAAGCAGGTAAGGAATGACTGAGGTGTGATAGAGAAGTTAGTTCATTACGTAGGAGTTGGTGGGATACTGTGTGAAATGCTTTTGAAAAGCCCAAGAAAATGGAAAATGATAGGTTGCTATTGTTTCTGTTGGTATTAATGGTTTCAAAGAAACCAAAGAAGGCTTTTTTGCTGTGGTGAGGCCAAAAGCCACATTGTATGGGGGAGAATAGGCTGTTGTTAGTGAGATGGGTTAAGAGTGTATACATTTTTCTAATATGTTGGACTGGGGGGGGGGGTTAAGAATTGCTATGAGTCAGTAGTTGGAGAGGTCTGTGGCTAATCCTCCTTTGTGAAGTGGTATTATGTGAGATCTTTTCCAGATAGATGGGAAGTAGCTTTCAGAGAAATCTATTCATTAGTATCAGCAACTATTATAAGGTATTCAGGTGGTAATTTGTATACAGCAGGTGCAGTGTTTTTTTTTTAGTTTTTAGAGATGCTTTTTGATGAGTTTAGCTGGTATTGGCTGAAAGGAAAAAAAGATGGTTGTTTTGAGTATAGACAGTACGGACAGAGAGAAAGGAGGGTGGATTCTATTCTAATAGAGACTGGGTTGAGTGAAATGTATGTTAAATTGTTTGGCTATGGAGTCAGTGTTGTTGTTTGTACTTGGTGGTTGGGTGGTAATTTGACCAGGGTATAGTAGGGATTTTATGGTTGTCCAGAATTGTTTGGGGTTCTGGCAAAGTTTGCTTTGGAGTGAATGAATGTAGGTGGTTTTGTCTAGTTCGACATTTTTCTTATAGCGATTTCTAAGTTGCCCAAAAATCTGCCAGATTTTGTTTGTGTCCTATCTTTACTCCATGCTTTCTAGGCTTTGTCTCTCGTTATCATGAGCTACCTAGTTTCTTTACTGTGCCATTGGGAAAGGCTTGCTTTTGGTTCTTTTTGTTCTAATGGGTACCAGCTTGCTGAGTGCTCCTTGGAAAGCTTGGAAGTTAACTGCCATACTGTGTCAGTATATCAGGATATTCTATTTATTCCTTATTAAAACTAACTCTTTAAAACCATTGTACATACCATGCTGATATATGGCACTGCATGCTTCATGCATGTACTGTTAGTCTCTGTAGCACGTAAGTCCCAGGTTGGAGTGTTACTTATAGTAATTTCCCTGTTAGTTATTGCATAACTCAGTAGCCATCTAGGAAAACTCCACTTTATTGGAAACAAACACCAGCAAAATCCATTAGTTGTTGAGTGCTTTCATCATAGACAATGACTTTATCAGAACAAGAATAATTCACATGGTTGAAGATGCCTATATATACCTAATAAATTAGCACATACTTAACTAATGAATTAGATCAATCAATCAATTAAGAAAGAACTTACTTAAAAACACATTCTCAAATATAAAAGTAATACATTCTCAAGTATAAAAAATCTATGTATGTGCATCCACAGCTCTTGCTAAAACATAGTGTATGAAAATGCATAATTATAAAAAATGTTTTATATTTAAAATATATAGAAAAGTGTATAAATGATATATAACATTTTTATGCCTAAAAAACACATTAGAATAAATTTAAAAATACTAATAGGTTTTAGTAGACAGGAGATGTACATTGATTGTATAAACACCTATTTAATCTAAAATCCCAATCCTTAATTTGGATTCTGTCCTTTAGGGCTGGTAATATGGAAATGTTGTCATTTAGTCCTGGGGGGAAGTTGGTGGCAAGCCTAAGTTGCCAAATGAGTTCCTTTTTGCTAAACTGATTCTTCCAGTCCCCCCCGGGTTCAATGTCAACTATGTCTAGTATACCAAACATAAAGCCTTGAAAATTGGAACAACTTAGTGAATGCCTGTACAATGCATTAGTTTCCTTTTTATTTTTTAATTCATATAAATGTTTGTAAATCCTACGTTTGAAAGATCTTTCTGTCTTTCTGACATAGTATGCCGGACAGGTGTCACACATTGCCAAATATACTAACCTCTGTGTTCTACAGTTACCATTCCTGAAGGTAATGTTAGTCCTTAGTCTGTCGCTCAATGTAGTAACAGTTCCCCGAAAAATGAAACTACACTGGGAACAACTGCCACAACTTGTAGTCAGTCCCTTTCCCATTCCCATTTCCAATAAAATGTTTAGTTTTCTCTACCAATTTCTTAAGATTCATTCCCACCTTGTTTATTAAAAAAGGGTTGGTCACCCAAAGTTTGATAAATATCCTGGCTGGTTCTAAAAATGCTCCAATTTTTTCGCAAAATAGCTTTAATGTTTTTAGTTATAGTACTGTATTGTACTATACATGCTCTTGTAAATGCCCCAGACCCAGGATAGTGTTGGGGACTAACCAAGGGTGGATTTATAAACTGACCTGCTCCCAAAAGGGGTTTGTATTTCCTACCCCATTCACCATAGACTACTTTATCATGTCTTTGGGATAGCCCCTTTGTAAAAACATGTTGGTCAAATTAACAAATTATTTTTTAACATTGATGAGTTCAGAAGTCATTCTAGCAATACGTATAGCCTGTCCTTTAACAATGCTTTTCTTTTGGGACAAGGGGTGATGACTAGTGAAATGCAAGTAAGAGTTGCAAAAAGTAATCTTACGAAAAACCTGAGATCTAAAGCCATGATCATTGTGGGAAATTAATGTATCCAAAAATGGTAGTTGTTGTTCGTGGCAGGAAAATGTAAACTTAAGGAAGGTAGTAGTTCATTCAAATAGTCAGTGAATGCAGGAATATTATCTTTGTCTCCCTTCCATAGAATAAAAATGTCATCAAGGTACTGATTGTACAATAGTACATGTTCAGCCCACCAAGTGCTGTTAAAAACATGTTTAAGCTCCCATCCAAAAAGGACTATATTGACATAAACTGGTGCACACACTGCTCCCATAGCCACCCCAGAAATTTGCTGGTAATATTGCCCTTCAAAGTAGATGTAATTATAATCTAAAACCATAGACGTTAGTTTACAAATTAAGGTGACCTCCCCATGAGTCAAACTGGAATTGAGAAATAATATGTCCTTGAAAAATTCCATACCATCTTTCTTAGGGATACAAGTGAATAAGTCCTTTATGTCTATGGTTAAGAAAATGAGATCTGGGCTCCATATTTCTTTACTGAGTTGCCCCAAAAAATCCCAAGAGTCCCTGACCAAATGTGGAACTCCTTCAACAATGTGTTTAACCTTATTTTCCACAAAGCTGGACAAATTATGGGTCTTATACCCCCTAGCAGACACTATGGGTAGAAAGGGTGGTGAGAAAACACTCTTGTGCACCTTAGGTATGCCAAAAATCACAGGAACCCTAGGGTGAGTATTGGTCAAAAGATTATAGGTGTCATGGTCAATACGTTGGTCCAACAAAAATTCTAACAAAAAATTGTCAATGCGTTGGTATCCAATGTGTATCTGGTTAATGGACACCTGTGTATAGTTGTCCTGGTCAAATAACAGATCCTGAATGATGTTGGTGTAATCAGTAGTGTTAAAAATTACTATACCTCCTCCTTTGTCGGGTCATAATCCGCAACCGACCTGTCCTCTCTAATTTGATTCAATAAAGTCCTCTCTTTGGGGTTGAGATTCGAATAGAAATTTTTGTGTCCTGCCCAAAGTTGATACATGTCCTCCTTAACGGCTGTCTCAAAGGTGTGTATAAGGGGGTGAAAAGATGGATTAAATACACTAGTTTTCCTAAGACCATCTTTCTCATTATGAATAACCTCCTTGTTGGAAAACATGACCTGGAAATTCAGTTTCCTGGTATAGAAATGGATGTCCAGGAGACCGTCAGCAATGTCCGGAATACTGGCAGGCACAAATTTAAAACCCTTCAAAAAAAGTGTAAAATGTTCATTAGTGATAGGTTGGTTAGTGTAATTATAAATGTTAAATCCTTCAAAGGTGTGAACAATGTTGTCACCTTCAACATTAGGAGGTATACTTAATAATAATTCCTGCCTCTCCCCCTGTATGAATTTTTCCTGGGATACTGACCCATGTAATTATGTCCGTAATTCCTGCTTGCTATTCTTTCTGAGCGACGTAAGGGGGGGAAAATCCTGATTAATTATACCTTCTTGTGTTTCCTCAAACTTGGGTTCCTCATTCACAAGTGTCTCATAATTAAAAAGTTTTTGTTCATCTAATACACCAATGTCATTCTTAACAAAAATTTTATTAGTAGGATATGCCTCCTTTAAATTATATTGTTTGATATCCCTGGACAATTTCCTACTTTTTTTGTGAAATAACACATTGCATTTCTTCTCTACTCTTTCTAATACTTTTTGATAAAACAGTTCATATTGTTCGAATAACAAATCACTGATAATCTGTGAATTTAGTACAGCCAATTCATTCTGCTATTCCACTTGCATTTTATCATGGTAAACCAACACTTTTTGCAACAGTTCAAAACCCCACACATTAAACATATTGGTAAAATCCTCAATAATAAAATTGTCATAGTAAATGCCAAATGGAAATTTAAAAACATGTAGGCCTTGTGGTACCACTTTGGCTTTGATACATTCCCTAAAGTATTTAGAGTCAAGCTGTAAGGTTGTGTATTTAAACAGTTTTTTTCAAAGGTAAAAATAATATCTTTTAAAGATATAAATGCATGTTGTCAGCATTAACAGTGTTGCCTCATACATCAGGATATTCTTTAGAAAAAGTATACTTTTTATTAATAAGATTGTCAAATCTGGAGCTGGAATGCAAACCACCCTTCGTTGTTAAAGTCGCTGTCCTAGCATTCTGATTCCTCGGTATTACCGGAGACCTAGATGCATTCCTGTAATTGTTCCCTGATACAGGAAAAATGTTTACAGTACCTGTTTGCAGACAAGGTGCAGCTCCAACCTGTTCATCCATAATATTAAAAACATCCTGACCATGGTAGACAGCGCCATTAGAAGCACCACTGTTATACTTTCGTCCATCCTGGCAGTTAGTATGATGCACCTGTGCCGTGATGGTGACGTCACAACATTTTTTACCAATTTGAGATCCAGGAAGAGTTTCCATCACGTTGTTGACTGAATTAGCCTGATTACTGTTACCAAAGCCCAAAGAACAAGAATTAAAGGGCTCAGGAAGTTTATCACCTTTCCCAGTGTTTGGTAGTGAATTGTCTGAACATATTATTACTTTGTCCAAACAAATCGGACTGCTGTGCTTACCACCGCCAATGCTTTGCATAGTAAGCAAGTCAATGAGCCGTGAAAGCTCTCCTTTAAGCATTTGCACATCTTGTTTGAGCTCATGTAGCTCCGCTGCCCGCCCTAAGGGTGTCCCCTCGTCAATGAGGCTTGTGTGGATCCACTACCCAGCTCAGGAGTTGGAGGAGATTCTATGTGGCCAGGAACCAAAATGTAAACTCACCAATGATAAAAAGTTCCAGGATGCCTGAAAAATACTAATAACCAAAAGTAATGCACCCAGTAGCTATCAAGGAAAACTCCACTTTATTGGAAACAAACACCATCTTGGGATTTTTTGGGACAACTCAGTAAAGAAATATGGAGTCCAGATCTTATTTTCTTAACCATAGACATTAAGGACTTATTCACTTGTATCCCTAAGAAAGATGGTTGGGAATTTTTCGAGGACATATTATTTCTCGATTCCAGTTTGACTCATGGGGAGGTCACCTTAATTTGTGAATTAATGTCTATGGTTTTAGATTATAATTACATCTACTTTGAAGGGCAATATTACCAACACATTTCTGGGGTGGCTATGGGAGCAGTGTGTGCACCAGTGTATGCCAATATAGTCCTTTTTGGATGGGAGCTTAAACATGTTTTTAACAGCACTTGGTGGGCTGAACATGTACTATTGTACAATCGGTACCTGGATGACATTTTTATTCTATGGAAGGGAGACAAAGATAACATTCCTGCATTCATTGACTATTTGAATGAACTACTACCTTCCTTAAGTTTACATTTTCCTGTCACGAACAAAAACTACCATTTTTGGATACATTAATTTCCCACAATGATCATGGCTTTAGATCTCAGGTTTTTCGTAAGATTACTTTTTGCAACTCTTACTTGCATTTCACTAGTCATCACCCCTTGTCCCAAAAGAAAAGCATTGTTAAAGGACAGGCTGTACGTATTGCTAGAATGACTTCTGAACTCATCAATGTTAAAAAATAATTTGTTAATTTGACCAACATGTTTTTACAAAGGGGCTATCCCAAAGACATGATAAAGAAGTCTATGGTGAATGGGGTAGGAAATACAAACCCCTTTTGGGAGCAGGTCAGTTTATAAATCCACCCTTGGTTAGTCCCCAACACTATCCTGGGTCTGGGGCATTTACAAGAGCATGTATAGTACAATACAGTACTATAACTAAAAACATTAAATCTATTTTGTGAAAAAATTGGAGCATTTTTAGAACCAACCAGGATATTTATCAAACTTTGGGTGACCAACCCTTTTTAATAAACAAGGTGGGAATGAATCTTAAGAAATTGGTAGAGAAAACTAAACATTTTATTGGAAATGGGAATGGGAAAGGGACTGACTACAAGTTGTGGCAGTTGTTCCCAGTGTAGTTTCATTTTTAGGGGAACTGTTACTACATTGAGCGACAGACTAAGGACTAACATTACCTTCAGGAATGGTAATTGTAGAACACAGAGGTTAGTATATTTGGCAATGTGTGACACCTGTCCGGCATACTACGTCGGAAAGATGGAAAGATCTTTCAAACGTAGGATTTACGAACATTTATATGAATTAAAAAATAAAAAGGAAACTAATGCATTGTACAGGCATTCACTAAATTGTTCCAATTTTCAAGGCTTTAAGTTTGGTATACTAGACATAGTTGACAATGAACCCAGGGGGGAAGACTGGAAGAATCAGCTTAGCAAAAAGGAACTCATTTGGCAACTTAGGCTTGCCACCAACTTCCCCCCAGGACTAAATGACAACATTTCCATATTTCCAGTCCTAAAGGACAGAATCCAAATTAAGGATTGGGATTTTAGATTAAATAGGTGATTATACAATCAATGTACATCTCCTGTCTACTAAAACCTATTAGTATTTTTTAATTTATTCTAATGTTTTTTTAGGCATAAAAATGTTTATATATCATTTATACACTTTTCTATATATTTTAAATATAAAACATTTTTTATAATTATGCATTTTCATGCACTATGTTTTAGCAAGTGCTGTGGATGCACATACATAGATTTTTTATACTTGAGAATGTATTACTTTTATATTTGAGAATGTGTTTTTAAGTAAGTTCTTTCTTAATTGATTGATTTATCTAATTCATTAGTTAAGTATGTGCTAATTTATTAGGTATATATAGGCATCTTCAACCATGTGAATTATTCTTGTTCTGATGAAGTCATTGTCTATGATGAAAGCACTCAACAACTAATGGATTTTGCTGGTGTTTGTTTCCAATAAAGTGGGTTTTTCCTTGATGGCTACTGGGTGCATTACTTTTGGTTATTAGTATTTTTCGTGCATCCTGGAAATGTTTATCATTATTGCATAACTCATTTCATAGTTTGCATATGACAATATGATGCCACTCCTGCCAAATAAATTAAAAATGTCACAAAATAATGTATTCAGAAAACTATGTCAGAGCTCATAGCTATGATCAATTTACCTGGGATGTCTGTTGTTTTTAGGACATCATTAGCAAAATGATGTTTATTATTAATTTGCAGAAAACAGTTACCAATTGCTGATATATGCTGTGTGACCATTTTGTGGCAGATAACCTGGTGAAAACCCTCCCTACTCCCATTATCAGAAAATAACAAAGTTGATACTAATGTTATTAGTTAGAGGTGAGCATAATGGGGCATGCATTTCAAATATAATGGGGCATGCATTTCATATATAATGGGGCATGCATTTCATATATAATGGGGCATGCATTTCATACATTATGATAAGTGCTGTGAAACTACAAATAGGAGACATTCTTATTTCTTATGTTTGCACAACCCAGGCTCCAGGAGATGCAGATTTTCTCATATCTGGAAGACTGCCTGACTCAGCCCAGGATGAATAAAACATAGCTTTGGATCGTATTTTCTCCTGCTGACCAATGTACGGGTCTTCATCAATATGCAGAAATCCAGTCTGTTCCCTTATTAGGATTGTGAACTTTGTGGGAGTAGTTCTAAAGACCTCCTTCAGCCAGATGATCCTATCTCATGACAAAGTTGCCTTCATCAACTCTTGCTTTTTCTATTTTACCAGAAAGCACTACTTGACCCCTAGTGATTCTGTGATCACTGCAATGCATGTCATCCTCTGTTCTGCCACTCACTGGGGTGCTCCTAGTGATTCTGTGATGACTGCAATGCATGTCATCCTTTGTTCTGCCACTTGCTGTAGCATTCCTAGTGGTACTATGATCACTGCAGTGCATGTCATCCTCTATTCTATCCTCGCTGCAGTGCTCCTAGTAATTTTGTGATCACTGCAATGCATGTCATCCTCTGTTCTGCCACTCGCTCCAGTGCTCCTAGTGACTCTGTGATCACTGCAATACATGTCATCCTCTGTTCTAACACTCACTGTGGTGCTCCTAGTGATTCTGTGTCACGGCAATGCAGGTCATCCTCTCACTGTGGTGCTTCTAGTGATTCTGTGATCACTGAAATGCATATCATCCTCTGTTCTGCCACTTGCTGTGGTGTTCCTAGTGGTTCTGTAATCACTGCAATGCATGTCATCCTCTATTCTGCCACTTGTTGCAGTGCTCCTAGTGATTCTGTGATCACGGCAATGCATGTCATCCTCTGTTCTACCACTGACTGGGGTGCTCCTAGTGATTCTGTGATCACTGCAATGCATGTCATCCTCTGTTCTGCCACTCGCTGTGGCATTTCTAGTGGTTCTGTGATCACTGCAGTGCATGTCATCCTCTCTTCTTCCCTTGCTGCAGTGCTCCTAGTGATTCTATGATCACTGCAATGCATGTCATCTCCAGTTCTAACACTTGCTGTGGTGGTCCTAATGATTCTATGATCATTGTACTCTACTCACTGTGGTGCTCCTAGCGATTCTGTGATTAATACAATGCATGTCATCCTCTGTTCTACCCCTCACTGTGGTGCACCTAGTTATTCTGTGATCACTGCAATGCATGTCATCCTCTGTTCTACCACTCACTGTGGTGCTCCTAGTGATTCTGTGATCACTGCAATGCATGTCATCCTCTGTTCTACCACTCAATTTAGTGCTCCTAGTGATTCTGTGATCATTGTACTCTACCACTCACTGTGGTGTTCCTAGTGATTCTGTGATTAATACAATGCATGTCATCCTCTGTTCTACCACTCACTGTGGTGCTCCTAGTTATTCTGTGATCACTGCAATGCATGTCATCCTCTGTTCTACCACTCACTCTGGTGCTTCTAGTGATTCTATGATCACTGCAATGTGTTAGCTAGGGTATAACTATTCCCGGCTCCACAAAGTGTCCTCTTCAATTTTTCCCTTGGAACTAGACAGACTTTCAACTTAAGCACTCAAACCATTCATTTCTCAGCCAGGCACTTGCTAAAAACTCATAGCAAGCACTTATAAACCCTAGTACTAGACCCCCCCATACTATACAGAAGGACAAGGCTCTCTATTCAACCTTACCAACCAAGCAGTAAAGCAGTTCACTGTACCTATCCAGGCATGTCCAAAGGGCAATTTCAGGTGTACTCTCCAGTCCAACTGGTGAATCTGGTCATTTTAAGGCAATGTTACAACTGCCTCATGTACACAGACAACCCTCTCCTCCTATCACCAAACACTAATACATGCAAGAGATGCAATTATACAGCCAAACTAGAGGCTAAGCTCTCTCAACCCAAGATGGGATCAGACAGTCAAGAGGAGAAGGGAAATACATGCATCACACCACCAGTCTCACATAGACCCATTAAACCAGCACTGGCAAAAAACACACATAAATACAAGAAAACATACTCGGAGGCTCTAAATAAAAATTTGCAAAAGCAACAGAGACCTCCAAAGCAGACATCCAAGCAACCTCCATCCCCCAACACAAACCATGAAACACATAGTTCACAAAACCAGTGTGCCATGCAATCACAGCCCTTAAGGCAAAATAACATGCCCAACACACTAGTAATAGGTGACTCTATAGTTAGGCACACTGACATCCCACTCACTAGGCTGAAAAAGAAGGTTACTGTTAGCCGCCTGCCTGGTGCCAGGATCTGCCACATAACATAAGCACTCAGGTCACTCGGGAACAAGTACAAATATGACTATGTCATTGTCCATGTTGGTGTGAATGACCTGAGCCGTACCTCGATGGACTACATGAAAAGAGACATGGAATAGCTCTCTGATCACATAGCCCAGGCCGGTATGACCCTAACCCTGAGTAGCATCCTGCCCTCACCAAGAATGATACCACGGTATAAAGAAAAAAAATTATCATTTTTAAAAATTGGCTAAGTTTCTGGTGTCATTCAAAGGGGATCCAGTTTCTGTCTGCCTGGGATGACATGCTCGACAAGCCACACTGCTTCACTAGAGACGGCTTGCATCTGTCACCCTTAGGCTTTCAAATACTGGCCAAGGCTCTTGCCACCCCCATAGTGCCTTTTTTAGGCAAGGTTCAAAAGACAAACCCACTGCTGTAAATAGCACAAGTAACAAAAAACTGAGGGTAATGCTACTCAATACTCCTCAGTATGGAGAAAATCTATATATGTGCATTAACAGAAACCTGGTTTAAGGCTCCAGAGAGCACCCCAGCACTACCAGGCTACAACTCATACCATACATTTCGGCCACAGAACCAGGACCAAAATACAAAAGGCGGGGGCGTATCCATATTCATCAAGGATGCTTCAGAGATCATCCACGTGCAACTAACAATGGGCAAAACTGCAATTCAAATTGTAGCTTGCTACAGATCACATATCATGTCCCAGGACCCCCATTCCATGCTTCTGGAAACACTGGGAAACATAAAGGTTCTACCAAACACCCTAATATTGGGTGATTTCAATTACCCAAACATTAACTGGGAGAACTACTCAAGTACTAACTCCCTTGCCCAACATTTCCTAGAATTTATAAACTCAAATGCCCTGGATCAACTGGTCAACACTCCCACCAGAGGTGGCAACATATTGGACCTGGTCATCACCAACATGGGCGACCAGTGTTCCACACCGGAAGTCAACCCCTCACTCGTTAGATCTGGCCATAAACAAATCACTCTGGATATCCACATTCTGCCCCCACCCCCGGTCAAAGAAACCACCATGAAAAACTTTTCAAAAGCAAACTTCACGTTACTTAAGACCGTGGTGGAAAGTTTCAAAGCCCCCATGCTAAAGGATAACACTGTCCAAGCTGCAAAATCCTTTACTAATGCATTCTATGGGGACCAACAAGAATGCATGGATTGTGCTATCCCAAGCAAAACCAAGACTCACTCCTCCAAGAAAAGGAAACCAGTCTGGTGGATCCCTGCCATAAACAAGCTGTACAACAGAAGGAGGAAACTAGTACAGAAAAGAGTAAAATCCCAAGAAGGGAAGACATCCCTGATCAGTATCATCAAGAAACTACGATCTCTCATAAAATCATCCAAGGCTAGCTTTGAAAGAAAAATTGCCAAGGACTCCAAAGATAACCACAAGGCATTCTTTAGCTATGTCAAGAATCTAAGTAGCAATGCTCAGATCTGCTTGGAGTTAATGCAGAATGGCACAAAATACACTGAACCGACCGATATCGCCAACATCCTGGCAGAGGTTCAGTGCAAACTTCACCCCCCTCTCACCCTGAGAAGGGCCCATAACTATACCAGAAGAATGTAGAGCCCCTAAAATCACAGACACTCAGGTTAAAACAGCCATCTCCAAAGCCAAAAACACAGCATCAATGGGACTGGACGGTATCCCAAGCTGTGTCCTACATGAGCTCAAAGATGAACTAACCTGTCACCTAAACACACTGTTCAAACTCAGCCTCTCCACAGGCTACGTACAAATAGAGTGGTGCACAGAAATGGTTATTCCGCTCCACAAAGGTGGAGCCATAACAGACCCCAGGAACTATCACCCTATAAGCCTGACTAGCTTGGTCTGCAAGGCTATGGAGCGCATAGGTTCATAGGTTGGTACTAGGCTATCAGCCCTAGGGCCTATACAAGCCTAGCCATAACAATTCCCTGGGCTATTTCTTCCCACACTATTTACTTCCCTGGACCCCTGTCTAGCAGGGCAACTGACATGATCCCTGGATCATGGAACTCATTAACAGAGACATTGGCAACCTCCAAACACTGGACCCTACCCAGTTCGGTTTTGTTAAGGGAAGGTCATGCCTTCTAAACCTGGTGGACTTCTTTGAGACAGTTACCAAGGCTGTAGACGAGGGAAAGGTGGTACACACAGCCTACCTAGACCTCATAAAGGCCTTCAAAACCATTCCCCATTCTGGTATTATAGACAAGCTCACCAGCCTGAACATAAACCCCTATGTCACAAGATGGGTTGCCAACTGGCTCATGGACAGAACCCACATGGTGAGAGTTGCAGGAGCTAGGTCTGACTCTAAACCGGTTACAAGTGGCATTCCCCAGGGCTCATTCCTAGGACCCCTCCTGTTCAGCATATACTTCTCAGAGGTACAGGCAAGCACAGGAGGACTATGGCTGTCCAAGTTCACAGACGACTGCAAACTAGGGGCTATAATTGACTCTCTGGCTGACACAGACATCCTCCAAAAGGGTCTCGCTGAGATGGATACCTGGTGTCAAAATCATGGCCTCAAGCTAAATGCCAAAAAGTGCATAGTCATCCCCTTTGGAAAAAACAAAGTACCCACAAACTATCACATAGGTGGTAGTTCCCTAAATACGGAAGACATAATAAGTGATCTGGGCACCCAAGTAGATAGTAATCTCTCCTTTGATAATCACATTGCCAAAGTGGTTATAAAGTCCTTCTATGTGGCCCACCTAATCACAAAAGGGTTCGCATCCAGATCAAAAGAGGTCATTGTGCCCCTCTACTCATCACTCATCAGACCCATCATAGAGTACAATGCCCCATTTGTGATGTACCTTACAAGACACCTGCAACAGCTGGAAAGACAACAGAAGTACCTCACTAAGAGGATCACTGGCCTCAAACAGATGCCCTATGCAGCTCGACTGAAGAAACTCCAGCTGTACTCGGTTGCATGCCGCCTACTCAGAGGTGATCTCTTCCTGACATACAAGGCCATGTCCAACCCAGAATTGATGGACATGCTCCACCTAAAGAAAACCATATCCCCTCGAGCCACATGCTCTAGGGATCTAAACCTCACCACAACAATAAATAGGACATGCTGGAGGGATAGATTCCTGTCCCAGAGACTTCCCATGCTTTGGAATAAGATTCCAATCTACATTAGGCAGAGCTCCTCACTTACACTATTCAAGAGAAACCTTGATGAATCGATGGGAAACAGAAAGTTTATCCTGGGGATCACTTCAGTGGCTCTGCTGGACAGAGGCACAGGGAACTTATCTAAGGAGGTGGCAAAATCCAACACATTCTGGCTAGGCTTATAAATGCCTTCGGGCAGATAGCCTAGTACCTACCAATGAACCTATGTCATCCTCTGTTGTATCACTCACTGCGGTGCTCCTAGTGATTCTGTGATCACTGCAATGCATGTCATCCTCTGTTCTGCCACTTGTGGTGTTCCTAGTGGTTCTGTGATCACTGCAATGCATGTCATCCTCAGTTCTGTCACTTACTGTGGTGTTTCTAGTGGTTCTGTGATCACTGCAATGCATGCCATCCTCTGTTCTACCACTCACTGTGGTGCTCTTAGTTATTCTGTGATCACTGCAGTACATGTCATCCTCTGTTCTGCCACTCACTGTGGCATTCCTAGTAGTTCTGTGATCACTGAAATGCATGCCATCCTCTCTTCTGCCCTTGCTGCAGTCCTCCTAGTGATTCTGTGATCACTGCAATGCATCGATGCATGTCATCCTCTGTTCTACCACTCACTGTGGTGCTTCTAGTGATTCTGCAAGCACTGCAATGCATGTCATCCTCTGTTTTACCACTCACTGTAGTGCTCCTAGTGATTCTGTGGTCACTGCAATGCATGTCATCCTCTGTTCTACCACTCAATGTGGTGCTCCTAGTGATTCTGTGATCACTGTAATGCATGTTATCCTCTTTTCTAGCACTCTGCGTAGTGCTCCTAGTGGTTCTGTGATCACTGCAATGCATGTCGTTCTCTGTTCTGCAACTCACTGTTGTGAGCCTTCATATGAAAAAAGCCCACTCCACATGAGGAACTTGTGACTGCAACATTTTCAGCCTGTGGAATGATCTCTACCCATTATCATGTCTGTCCACTGAGATTTCTCCTAGTAGTTCATACTAGTGAGTTATAATCTGGGAATGTATTTTCCCCATTCAGAGCAACCATTCTTTGCCAATGGAAGCTTCAAACTTGGCATGGAGGGCCAGATTGGACTATACAGGGCCCAGGGAAACTGGAATTCCAAAACCTAGAAAGGGAATTTTGCCACTAATCTAAACCTTTACATCCACAGGAATATTCAGGTGTCAGACATGCTCACTGCAGTGACAGACAGCACCATGGTTATGTGGAAGATCAAAAGATGGTGGGGGGGGCATAGTACAGAATGGAATGCCATTCTGCAGCAGATCCACCTCCTTCAAGTCTCTATATCCTCTCAGCGCAGAAAGCCTAGCAAACCATCTGTGTAGATCCTCTACCAACAAAGTATTTTCTTTTTAGAACATCACCAAATATGATAGAGTGTTTAGTTTATCTTTTCCCCTTGAATAAACTAAGAAATGGCTTTGTGCTGATATATGTGGAAAAAGGTGATTGTTATCCCAAAACCAAAGGGTAACAAACTGAGTTCTGCTGTTTTTCTTCCATTAGATTAACCTGCATTAGTGGAAAAGTATATGAGTGAACTGGGTCCCTATTATTTCATTGAAAAATAGATCAACAAACGGCATTTTGAATGGCATTTGATCAAACATGATGTTTGTTGGACTGTTCCGACTGAGATCACATTATGGCAGGGATCATGAAATTTGCCCTTTCCCCACTGTAGTGTGATCTCGGAGTTGATATATATAATTAGCAGGGGGGTTGATGAGCGGCATTTCTGATGAAATGCCATTCAATGATCTGATGTTTCAATGACTTAATAAACACCCAAGTGAACTGTTCTATAATTATTCATTATCTCCACCAGAGGGCTACCTGATTTAATGCAACATAGGTTTACATTTGGTAGAATACATCTAAGCAATCAAAATGAGTTTTATTCCAGTGTGGCAGAATCCTCAGAATACAATGTACCAGCAGATGTTCTTTACTTTGACTTCTATAAAGGTTTTGAATCTCTTCTACGTTGGAATAACCATTGAACTTCTGTACTCTGATTATAACATGGGTTACCTCGAGGAAGTAGTTGTGAACATGGGTATGCCACAGGGTTCTGTGGCGGGCCCTTTTCTGTTTAGTTTGTTTATGTCCATGACACCCACAACTAATGATGTGATGATGGCTAACTATACAGATGAAATTAAAACTGGGACAGTAGTAAGGAAATTACCTCGCAGAAACATGTGGACAGTTTAAGTTGTCTGTAAACAACAAGGTTGTGTTCAGCCCTAAGAAATGTAATGTAATGCATTTTAGCGAATTCGACTATTGGCACTCTCATGCCACAGATCATGAAATTATTACCGCAGCATCTTCTGTTAAAGAGTGTGGCATTATTGTGAATGGTAAATTCATATTAACTGATCATGTGATAAGTGCTGTGTGTTACTGATATAGGATTATGAACAAGAGTCTGAGAACAATTAACAGCAGAAACAGCAGCAAGGTATTGATCATTTTGTATATTGTGCTTATTGGATCTCATATTGAATATGATGGGGTGGTCTTCTGCATGCGAAATAAAGCCAGTATACAAAACCTGGAGAGAATCCAGAAACTTTCACAAGGTGAATTTTTACCCTTCATTACTTAGATTGCAAAACACGAGTAAGGGCTCTAAAGCTTTACTCTTTAGCATGCAGACTATTGTGGGGTGGTGCTATGATGGTAAGCAAGTGCTGCACTGATGATAATTTGGTTTCAATCTATGGGATCACTCAATGAACATACTGTAAACGTGAGGAACAAAAATCTATTGGTTAAGTTGCCTGTAGTATCTTCCTCAACTTAAAACAACAGTTTTGTCTGTGGGGAGGGGGTGTAACCTATGAAGCATTCTGACATTTAATATTAGGTCCTCAAATTCCTTGGCTATCTTCTGGAAGGAACTGGATAGTCAGGTGGGCAAACTCATGACTGAACCTAGTTCATACAGTGACAAACTCCTTGGTGGCCTATTACTATGGTCTTGAGTTGCCATAACTTCAACACTGAACAATGAATATCCAGGACTGGAGATTGAATCCAGGGATATTCACATCCTTTATGCAACATTGAGTGTCTCCTTCATGGACCTCTTTGCACCCCCCCCCCCCCCCACAGAACTACCAAGTCAGGGCATTCTGCTTACAGTTCTCTTGCAAGGAGCCATGGAGAACTGATGCATTCTTTCTTAATTGGAGGAAGGGATTCTGTATACATTCTTCCCCCCATTCACCTGATCACCAGGGCCTTAGTGAAAAGCAGAGAGGAATACACATCCTGATTCTGATAGCACATTTCTGGCCACAACAGTCTCGGTACCATCTCCTGCTGCAACTGTACAAAGCAAAGCCCTTCATCCTTTCAGTACATTGCACCCACTGCCTTTGCTGACCCAGATTAAGGGGGATTGGTGTTCCAAAATTTCATCAGTCTGAGTGTATTTGTGGCACTAGAGACAACACAGAAGGGGGCTAATGTTGCACCATCTATGTCACAAGCTATACAGAGACTAGAAAAGTTTCTTGCTAATAGTTTTAAGAAGAAAGGTGGAATGGAGAAAAGGATAACATTCTTTGTACTTTACAGGTAACCACAAATGCAGTAGTGTAATAAGTAGACATATAAAATAGATAAATTGTGAAAAAAACAAGGTATCAGACAAAGAGTTAGTTTTATGAGAGATTGTTGTGTAATAATGCACCATTGACCAAGTCAGATTCTTTGTATGAGGTTGCAGCTTGCTGGTTTCACCCTTACCCTGATATAGTTCAACCTCAGTGTTGATGACAGTCTTGGGGGCTTGCTTCCCATCAAAAGAAAAAAAAAAGCTTCCTCTGAATGTCATCTTGGACATTTTGTTTCATTTGGGATGAATTTCTGTGGAATGGCATTTGACAGACTTCATAGGATTCAGTAAAACTGCATACATTATCTATATTAATTACTTTACAGAAAAACAAATATATGTTTGGAACTTCCTAAACAGGTGGTAAGGGCAAACACAGAATTATATAATGTATGACATGGACATAAAATGTTCCCCTTAACAGTTCAGTACTCAATATTGAAATCATTTGATCAGGGGAAAATTTAAATTTGGACAGTATCTTGTGTGTTGTGAGGTTACAGTATCTTGGAATATTTCCCCTACTCCATGGGAGTTAGTTCAAATTAGAAGTAAGCCTGTGGAAGTGTAGTCCCCCACACTGCAAAGTGTATTGGAGTGACATCCCCTGAAAATAAACTTTTAAAAAAGGGTTTCATAATTCACTGTGATTGCAGCAGAATCACTCTTTAAGTATGTGGATGTGTAGCATCAGGTCTCACACTTCGGAAAGGGAGCTGGACATACCACAAGTTTTATGAGGTGTGGAAAAAACAATAATAAAGCTTTGGATTATCTGTGATTTTCCGCTCATTCTACAGGCATGTAAGTGGACAGACAAGGTGGGAAAAGCAATAATTACCAGAAATCAGATGCTGTCTCCATAAGTTATTGAAGTTCATTTAAGCAAATCTCTGGAGGCAGTAGTACTGAACCCCTGACTAAGCTCTATAAGAAAATACCAGCAAAATTCAGCCAAGCAGTGGACATCTGTTGGAGGGTACAGTAGATATGCAGTATTTGCACAGTCTCTAGCTACCCTTATATGACAAGCTTGGACTAGGATTACACTAGAGAAAGACAGTAGGTGGAGTTGGAGCTTAACGTTGCATGATGTTCCAGTCAGCATACTTCAGAAATATGAAGATAATGTTAAGAAATATTGCATCATAATGCGAACATAACTGTACATTTAATAGTATGTAGTGGCAAAAGAGACCAGAAAACAATCATTTAATTATATGTACCTGTGTTTTTTCAGGGCTTCCAAGGAAAAGTAGGACCCAAAGGTGATTTTGTAAGTAATGTTTTTGTTTCTCTTTCTACTTCTGTTTGTATAAGTCTGAAATCTGTATCTAGGACAAAGGGTATGAAATAAAAATTCAGCTTTTAATATAAAAAATCAAACTATACTCTGTGTTCACAAGTATATGCACATTAGCAATGTTCAAATTACACAAGCATTTTTTATTTGTTTTATGAAACACTTTTAAATCATTAACATGTAAAAACATTTTATCTGTTAATGTTTTTTTTCCTGAGTACAATGTTTACAATACAAAATGTTTATTATTAGTATTCACTTACTCAGAGCTCTGCTTCCTGGATTTTGTCTGAAAAGACACTGTGTGGCTTATGGCTGATCTCCTGTAAAGAAAATGAAATAAATTAGTAGTTTCTATATATATAAACCAGGCATCTAGATTTTAAGAGGAAAAGCATTAATCTTTTTCTAAAGGTTTCTTCCCTCTGTGACTAGTGTCCATCCAGCCGCACCACAAAAATTTTTTTGGGTCCCCTTGGACCTCATTTGTACCAGCTTGGCCACCAGTGCTTGACGTCTAGGCCAAGTTGACCAGCCATTCTTCTCCTATCCCCCAGACTGATGGGGCCAGTTGTGGAGCCTAAGCTCATCCTGGAAGCTCTACTGAGCTTCTTTCCATTTGTTTTTTTTTTTGTTTGTTTGTTTATGCCTTATTCTTTCCATTTATTTTTTTGTTTGTTTATGCCCTATTCTTTCCATTTGTTTTGTTTTTGTTTATGCCCTATTCTTTCCATTTGTTTTTTTTTTTGTTTGTTTATGCCCTATTCTTTCCATTTGTTTTTTTTTTTTGTTTATGCCCTATTCTTTCCATTTGTTTTTTTTTTTGTTTGTTTATGCCCTATTCTTTCCATTTGTTTTTTTTTTTTGTTTGTTTATGCCCTATCCACTTCCCTTTCCCTACTCTTCTATGCTTGTTGATTGTGTCTGAGGGCAAATCTCCTCTTTTGAACATACCTCCCTTAGGGAGTGTATCATTGAGCATCCCCCACCCAGGACCATCATGCACATCCCTTCTCTGCTGCTCTGTCATTTGCGAGAGCCGCAAACTGAACCCAAGTTGGCTGAGCCATATTCAAGTCTTTATCCCTGTTTGTCACCAGAGGCCCCCACAATCTTGATCCCATTGTCTCCCACATACTAGCAGTCTCCCAAAACAAGGGCAACATCCAGCTGGGGGATCCCACCATCCAGGCAGTCACAGAGTGGGGTTTGTGCCCTTGCTGGCTCCAGACAGGATGATATTTTTAGTGAGGCCCTTTCCCCATCCCTTATGGCTGATAGACATAACTGCATCATTGCTGGATATCCTATGCCCACTCCATGCATGTGCATGATTCTACCCACATGCTAATGAAGGCTACAGTCTCTGTCTTGCGATCACCATACCCATGGCCTTGGTCTTGGCCTTACAGGTGCCACATAATTCTCCATTGCAGGTTAGTGATTGGTTGACTGAAACCATTATTTCATTTTTCCAGTACGTGTGAGCAGCATTAGCTACTCCTTCCTACCTTCTTCGCCTGGCTCATTCTGCATCTAAGCCATCAATAGAAAAGCAAACAAACAAACAAGAAATAAATGTTTGTGTATTTTCTGGACAAATCAATTCAGCCTTTGCAGACCTGCTTCAGCTATGACCTAGGCCAACAAGAGCAAGAGCAAATGCAAGATATACAGAGTTTAGAATGTCCAGGCAATCAACACGTTTTTGGTAGGTGGAAGAAAAATGAATTTAACTAAAGAAAAAACTCATTCAAATCAAGATAAATTTGTTGAAGTGCTTAATGACCGAGTAAACAGTCCATTGAAACAAAACTTTGTATAATAAGTGAAAAACAATATAAAAATGCAAACAATTAAACAGTAGTTGAAAGACAAATTATACACATTAAAGGGTTCCTGTATTTGTGTCGAATATTTTTGTCCAACTGACAGCAACATGATGGCTTCATCATTAAAAATGGCTTTCAGCATTTTTTTCAATGTTTTATCTGTCAGACACACACACACGCACACACACACACACACACACACACACACACACACACACACACACACACACACACACACACACACACACACACACACACACACACACACACACACAAGGCCCTAAAATAATAATGAATCCAAAGTAAAATACACATTTTAGCTCTAAAGTTTAAAAATGCCAGCTGTGGGTAGTGAGTGTGTCACATAACAGAAGAGCTGAAATTGCAAACCAGGAAACACAAAGTGAACAGTTTAAAGTACAGACATAACTATTGCTCTTTCAGTGGTAGAATTAGTCCAAAATGTAGATATAGTTTCATACACACACACACACACACACACACACACACACACACACACACACACACACACACACACACACACAAAAATACATGTTCAAGATGCTCCTTTATATACAGAGAACACAATTAACTGCCGGTTTAAAGCATGCTTATTTGGTAATTGTTAAAAAACTTTCACTTGTGCTTACATTTACCATATGAAATGTGTGCCACTGTTGTATCAATTTTAAGTGCTGTATAAAAATAATAAAATTCTTTTGGGAAAAAAAAAAATAAGAGCAGTATATTCAGAAATGTGTGCTGCTGCTGCCACCTACTGACCAATTAAGAGGTGACACAGATTACTACCATTTACAAAGGAAAGACCTATGCAGCTTTGTTTTTTGCTTCAGACAAAGATTATCTTGCTGTATACCATACTGATTCAATTCACCTAGATAATGAACTACAATAAAAGATGTTTTCATGGCAGGTACAGACGTTACTCAAAAACAGCAGTCTTTAGGCTTGCAATTGTGTATTAACTGGGGATGTCCAATTAGGAGGCCCCATCTTCAATGTACAAGGGCAACACCTCCAAGACAATAAATACCAAGCAGAATAGGCATGTAACAGCAGACATTATTAAGTTATATAATACACTATATATAATCCAACTAATGCAAATAACAGATTACTATTCATAGTAACATAAGAAATAAAATTAGCCATTTATCTGTGTTTCATAAAGTAAATTTTCTAAAGCAAATGTTGGCACAAAATAATAACAAGTATATAAAGCAGAAAAGACTCATTATAGCTCAAGTTAGTTAATAGGCATAACAGATACCCTAGAAGGGGTTCTACATATGTGGAATAAAGCACTTGGGTGATAACAGCTACATATTCAATTCAAACTGAAAGAACAAATTTAAATGCCCATTTAATATTAATATATATATATATATATATATATATAAAATGAATGTGTGTTAGGTTGACAGCTCCCTAGTTGGCCGCATATGGTTAACTAGGCAGCTGATCGACAGGTGTTTGAGATTGCACAAATCCAGAGGTAGGGAAATTTGCTTTTACCCCGTGACTGTGTGATCTTGGAGTTAGTATATATAATTAGTAGGGAGTGTGTCGAGTGCCAGAGGGCTTGCCCCCCTGCAAAAACAATGTTTGTTGTATTTTGTTTGAAGTAAAAGACTGCATGTGCCAGGACTGTTTCTTACCACATATGTTCCTGTCAGTCTCTCTGAGTCTATATTGATATATCTGTATACATGCATCCATCCATATATACATATGCACCTATACCTTCTTCCCTGTACTGATAAAATATTAAAATATGTGTTGATTCTCTCTTTTTTGTTTCTGTTTCTTATTTTCAGGGTGACCCAGGTGTGGAAGGGATTGCTGGTGAAAAAGGTGAAAAGGTAAGGAAAATTATTTATATTTCCTTCACATACGCTGTTATAGTGTCATGATAAGTTTTGTCAGCTAGCTTACAAGTTTTATTTTTGGCAGTAAAATTGTTTAAATTTTGTAATATTGCATAACAGTTTGTGACTACACTGAGAATGCATACTTTGCCATTCACACACCCCCAATCCACCAACCGGACACACATTTATGGGTCACTTTCAACTCATTTTCTGTCTCATTCCTGTCTGGTGTTGTACCTGGTGGTTTTACAGTTTAAGGTGGGGATGTACCTCATCAACGATCTCTTATGTCCATCAAGTGGGGAGTGATAGTCCGGTACAAGCTGACTAACGTAATGGCTGACATTAATTTTGCTTGCCTTCTCATACATCTTCTAATCCATCCATGAAGCTATTTTGCAACATGTAGTGTGCACTATGACTGACCTTCTGCAGACAGACTATTAATTTTAGTGACTGCCTATTACATTCCACATAATTTTGGAGCATCAAGTGTAAACTACTTCACCTCTGACCTCCACCAGGAAGTTCCTGCTAGACATCTTCCTTACTACCCTGATGTAAGAGATCTGGTATTAGCCACTCAGTGTTATCTCTGGTAGCTGGTTCCCTCAATATCCTGGCCCAGTCACTGACACCACAGTCAGGGCTTTTTCCTCCTGTGACACAGGGCTGGCTTTTTCTTGCACTTGTATTATTCTTTCCTGTCAAGTAAATGTTATGGGATTGTGACTGCCCCATTGTTTTCTAAAGTTTCAGATTAACCATTCAGAAAACATACTGCTAAAGAATTATAACATCATAAGTCTTGTAACCTTATGAACGGATTTCCGTATCAAATGGCTTGTATTTTTACTTTCTGTCAGACTCAAAACCTCTTCTAGGAACAGACTTGTGGCATTTGAAATTGAGACAAGCAGAATATATACCAAAGAATAATAGTGAAAAAATACCTTCTGTAAATTTAAACTGGAATGGCATTAAAGTGGCAAAGGAAAGTAACTGTTTGGTGCTATACAAAGGCTATCTTAGGTATTCAGAGAAAATGTTCCCTTTATGTTTGCACACTTTAGCTTTATTTACTGACACATGCATTGGAAATGCACATGCTTCAAGTAGTTTTAAGGATGAGGTAATTTGCCAGACTGAACTGCTTGCTTTATAGGCCAGTTTAACAGTGATAGTTTCAGGCAAAGAATTCTTGGATAAATTTAAAACACCTCAGTTCTGTACATGCTTATAGGTATGAGTGAAATTAAGTTTTTAACTATACTAGGCAGAGTCGTACTCTGAGTTGCCCTGTTTTCTCTGATATTGTGAAATGGTCATAAACAGCAAGATCACATGGTTGTACAGTATAATCACATTTACAGTGCAGAAGGAATTTAAAAATGAGGCAGGCAGTTAATAATGTGTCTCGTAAAAGAAAGGACAGATGAATGCTGGGACATTCAACTGAGTCAGAGAGAAGCAGTCATTTGCCTGACCTAGGTCAACTATAGGCGGCTATATTTTGAAGACCCTAACTCTAAGCTATGTAATTTTCTTTTTTGTACAGAACTGGTTAAATCAAGGCAAGCTTGGGCTTATCCAGGCATCATTACATACCTTATTCTCTGTCTGGCCCTCTTTTTACAACTGAAATGCATGTCAAGCCAATGCTTTTGTGATTAAAGGAAGGTTTTATCAAGTTTAACAAGCAGGAAGCAGTCTGGACCTTCTAAATCCTCCCACACTGCTAAGGTCACTCTTAATGTTGCATAGAGCAATATGCGCAAATTAGGACAGCATTTATTTACTGGGTCTTAACTGAAAGTCAGACTCATAACACATGTTCACTTTCAAAGTAGATGAAAATGTCTTTTGATAAATAATTGTGTTGATAAGCCAAGCACTGACTCAGAAACTTTCGTTTTTGTTTATCTGTCTTTTTACTGGTCAGTGCATTGGCTACAGTTTACATGGGATATCCTGGGGCCAGTGAACAAATAAAATTCCAGCAATCCAGCAGAACAAAATATAGAAAATAATACTCTTAACTGTAAAATAGTACAAACAGACAACTACATATACAGATGAATGAAAGACAGACGCACTTAAGGAATATGTGAACATCTGCTGAATGATAGATGAAATGTCACAGTGTACAATCAGAGAACAAGCTTCATGGTGCGTTATAAAGCCACGAGTCACAAAACATGCTCTCTAATCCTGTAGTACAACATATTTCATTTATTACTCAAGCATCCTCATACTGCGGTGGTGGTGCTGCGGTAGAGTTGTCGCCTCACAGTAAGACGTTGTCCTGTTCGATTCTCAGCTAGAGCATCTTCTGTATGGAGTCATGCGTGAATAGGCGTACCTTCGTTGAAGGTTGTGCGTCAGGGCCAGCAACTCAGCACGTAAAAATCTACTGCCAATCATTAGCGGACTGGAGTTCTGCTGTGGTGACCCCTAACCGGGAAAAAGCCGAAAAACTCAACAACTCAAGCATCCTCATATATTCATTTTAGCTTTCCCCTGCATTTCTAGTCTTATTTGCTATTTCTTATTCATTACAAAGGGATATGGTAATCAAGTGTTATTGACCTATTCAATATTTAAATTTCCCTCACTCCTCCCCAGTAGATCAGTTGCCATGGATATGCACTTCCTGAATCTCTGTGGCCATTCTTGTTGAGGTGGGTATTCTGGGTCATTCTACCAATTGTCTCATGGACACTGACAACCCACTTATTCTTAACAAGGCATATAAAGTATGCGAGAGGTGTAAATGCACTTTAACAAAACACTCTCATACAACCAAAAACTAACCCTTTAGAGGTTGTTAGTGACACTTGCACCGCGTCTACTACACAGGGTAAAGACCCTATATATAAAACTACTTATGCTGAAGCACTTATAGGTAACCTTCCTAAAACACTAAGACATCCTGCACAGCACAATCAAACAAAGAGTCCTCAGCCATCATGTAAACACTCTATTAAAACACCACCCACAGCCACACGTAGTATCACTGCATCTAGTGCCTGTACTGCTAAGCCCTTAAGGCAACCAGCTAACAGCCAAATTTCCCAGACATTAGTGATTCTATTGTGAGGCACACTGATGTCCCCCTCAACAGACTGAGTAAGGAGAGAGTCACAGATGCATTTCCAGGGCTAGGATCTATCAAGCCATACAGGCACTCAGGACATTGAACCACATGCACCAGTATGACTTTGTTATAGTCCATGTGGGTTTTAACGATATGAGATGTTCTTCCCTTGACTATATTAAACAAGACTTGATTGAACTCGCTGATCATGTGCCTCAGGTAGGTATGAGCTTAGCACTGAACAACATATATCTTCTCCAAGGATAATGCCACGTTACCAACAGAAAATGATGGACTTTAACAACTGACTTAACTTCTGATGTCAGTCCAAGGGGACGCAATATTTAACGGCCTGGGAGGACATGGTTAACAGGGATGATCTACACTTACCCCCTCTAGGTGTTTGGATATTGGTCAAGACCTTTTCCACTCCCATTGTGCCTGCTTTAGGTAATGCCAAACTGATAAACCTGACTTATGAACCTATGGAGGAATATCTGAAGGTGGTACTGCTCAATGCTAGAAGTCTTAACAAGAAAATCAACTCCCCGCAAGCCTTCTTCTCACTGGAGAGTGTAGTCATCTGTGTAGTAACAGAGACAAAGTTTTAAATCATAGAGAGTAACCTGGCAGTGCAAGGGTATAATGCCACTTAAACCTTTAGACCAGCTACTGCACAGGAGAGAACTAAAGATGGAGGAGTCTAAGTCTAAATTAAAAACAACCTTACATCCAGACTAGTTAAAATTTATGACCCACTGGAACTCGTACATGTACTCATCATAAACAGGGTCTCATATCATGTACTTGCAACCTGTATGTCTCCCTCCATATTCCAGGAAACCCATACTACCTGTCTCAATGGACTAGCGTCCCTCACCATTCAACCCAATGCTGTCTTCATGGGAGATCTTAACGACCCCTCTGTAGACTAGGAATCCTACACCACTTATAATGCACAAGCCCAGCAATTCCTAAACTTCATTAATACTGACATCCTAGAACATGGGAGAGCAATATTCATCACCGAATGTAATGTCCTTACTCATCAGATCTCATCATAAGGCAGTATTGCTTGAAATCAAATTTAAATCTGGGAACCCAGCAAAACCAAAAACCTTTAGGAACTATTCCAAAGCTAACCTCTCTCTATTAAGAATCACCTTGGCTACATTTCAAGCACACTCAAACCCAGTAAACACCATAGCATATGCTGAGCTATTTACAAAATCCCTGTACACCCATATTGATAGCTGTATAGAGTGAGCTGTGCCCACTCATTAAGAATAAGATAAACTCAAAATAAAAGTCACCCTGGTGGAATCACATTATCAGTCAGCTATACAACAAAAAAAGACAAATGTTTGCCAAGCGTAGAAGGAACAAAGCTCAACATACTAAAACCCCCCTGACCAATCTAAACAGGCAGCTAAGAGGGTTAATTAATACTTCAAAGGCTACATTTGAAGAGAAAATGGCTTATTAGGTAAAGGACAACCACAAAGCTTTCTACAGGTACATCTGTAACCTCAGAAGAGATACACAACAATGTGCAGAACTTATTGTAAATGGCATCCCCCACACTGAACTGGAGGTCATTGCCAACCTATGACGGACAGGTTCAGTTGAAATTTCTCCCCCACTTCCCCCTGATAGTCCAAAGAAATTACCACATACCACAATCTCCCCAACCATTACTAGGGAACAGGTCTTCAATGTACTTTCCAAGGTCAGAAACACTGCATGAAACATGACCTTTCTGGTTCACTTGAATCACTTTTCAATTGGAGCCTACAGTTAGATTTTGTGCCCAAGGAATGGAAGATGGCTTTAGTCATTCCCCTGCACAAAACAGGTCCAACCACAAATCTGGCTAACTACAGGCTCCTAAGTCTGACCAGCCTCATGTGTAAGGCCATGGATGCAATCATGATGGACATGATAAATGAAGACATAGATAACCTTCAAATGCTGGACCCGTCACAGTTCAGCTTTGGTAAAGGAAGGTCATGCCTATTAAATCTGGTGGACTTTTTTTAGAGGGTCACCAAAGCAATGGATGAGGGCAAGACTGTGCATGTAGCTTGCCTCAAGCTGACCAAGGCTTTTGATACAATACCCCACTTAGGCATTATAGAGAAACTTACTAAATTACGTATAAACCCTTTTATCACCCACTGCATAACCCACTGGCTCACTGATAGAACCCAGTAGGTCAAAAGAGATGAGGCCACCAAGAGATCAGTCACTAGCAGAGTCCCTCAGGTTCAGTACCAGTATGCTCCTTTTTGGTATCTATTTCTCTGAAGTGGAAGAAAATGCTGATGGTTTATGGCTAACTGAGTTAGCAGATGATTGCAAGCTGGGGGTTCTCATCATCTACCTTGCAGACACAAGCATTCTTCAAGAAGGCCTATGTCTGACTAACAAATGCTGCCAAAGCCATGGTCTTAAATTCAGTGCTAAGAAATGTATAATTGTACCCTTTGGGAAGTCAGCCATCCCAGCTAATTGCCACATTGATAATTCGACCCTAAGAGTCGACCCAGTTGTCAGGGATGTGGGTAAGCACATAGACAGCGGCCTTACCTTTGACCACCATGAGGCCACAATGGTGAGGAAATCGTTTTATGTTACTTAAATTATAAGTAAGGGCAATACATCTAGGTCCAAAGAGGTGGTTATCCCACTGTACTCTACCCTTATCAAATCAATCATTGAGTACAGTTCTCACTTCGGTAAGTACGTGACCAGGTATATGCAACCACTAGAGCAACCTTAGAGGTTCCTTACAAAAAGAATATAAGGTGTAACAAACTTGCCTTACACAGACTGCTTTAAAGCCCTTTCCTCCTACTCAGTCTACTATAGATTGCTGAGGGGTGATCTATGCCTGGCTTACAAGGCATCCACAAACCCCACACTTATGTATCTCCTGTATATTTGCAAGTCAAACAGTACCAGAAATACAAGGTCTAAGGACCTGAATTTTGTCTCTGACTTAAACAGAACATGCTAGAGAGACAGATATGTGTCCTAGCGACTGCCACTCCAATGGAACAGGCTTCCCATCCATGTGAAGCTGAGTTCAACTATTACCCAACTTAAGCACAACCTAAACCAGTGGATGGGGAATAAAAAATTTACATCAGAGTGGCACCTATGTCGCTTATGGACAGAGGTAGCTTATAAATGCCTGGCTGTCAATGTCCTATTTGGATACAAGACATCATTACTCTTTCGGGAAAACTTAGCTAAGTTTAGGAAGCCCCCCCCCCCGCTCCCATCATCAAGCATTTATCACCTGTCTGTGAGAGAAATTAAATTAGACAAGCACATGTTACCTAGACACACATATTGGAAACCAAAATATTATATACAGAAAATCCGCAAAATCCACCACACTCACCTAAGTCAAGCAAATGCTAACCAAAATACTGAAATACCAAATAACCAATCAAATAAACAAAATAAGAAATAATGGCCAGGGGTGGCCATGGTGGTGCAGCGGTTAGTGTTGCCACCTCACAGCAAGAAGTTCTCTGGTTCGATTCTCGGCTGGGGTGCCTTCTGTGCGGAGTCTGCATGTCCTCCCTGTGGTCGCGTGGGTTTCCTCCAGGTGCTCTGGTTTCATCCCAAAGACATGCAGTAGGTGGATTGGACACTCTAAATTGGCCCTAGGTGTGAGTGTGTGCATGTGTGTGCCTTCTGTGGAAGGTTGGGCACCGGGCTGGCAACTCGACACTAAAACTCCACTGCCAATCATGAGCAGACAAATGATCCACTGTGACGATCTCTAACTGGGAAAAGCCGAAAGAAGAAATAATGGCCAGGATTCAGAAATCGACCAGGCTGTGATTGTTAAGGCTGTGGCAAAAAGTACCTTTTAGCAAGAAAATGCAAACTATTGGCTCAAAGACAAAGTCACTGCAATGATGAAATACCTTATTATTGGCTAATTTAATGTCTCTAACTCATTTGATGATTAAAACAAGCATTAACAGGCCCTTGTGGTAATCGCTGACAGCTGATGCATTGCATTAATACAGGCACCCCCACTCATTCCACCCACACATGCACATATCTAAACACACACACACACAGATATACCCTCATACCTCTTATCTGTCCCTGAGTTTACAGAACTTCCCCTGTTTGCCACTGTCCCTCTTAAATCACTAATAATTAGAGTCATGTAATAATTCCAGTCATTAGAATTTTATATTTTATTATTCTTACTTTTCAGAAAATAAATACAGATACAAGACCTGTTGTTCTATTACTTTTAAGTGGATATAAGTAATAGTTATAAAGACTGTCTTGTGTTGTGTAATGTCTCCTCTCTGGCTTTGTCTGGAAGTGTTGAACATGGCCTGCATACATCACAGAATATTACATTTAGTCAGTAATACCAGATATTAGAATGTTATGCTTCATACAATTCAATGCTTCTGCTGTAAATATTCTATCTTTTTTCCACAGTTGTGTGACCATGTAAAAAGTATATTTAATTAAGGGGGTATAGGGGTGCAGAAACAAGAAATTTGAAGGAGCATTTGCTGTATACGATTGTTTTTAAGACGTGATTCAGTGAAATGTGTTTTATGTGAAATGTGTGTTTCAATGATTTGTTAGATGAAAAGGCAATTAGATGAAATGTCATGTGCATATATCTAAGAATTTGTGGAGACATATTTCGAAGACAAGCTAAAATGCCCCTGCAAGACTCCACATTCTAGATGCTTGATCTGATAGAAGCCTAAGGAAAAAAGAGTATTACATTAGTATGTCAAACTGTGTGTGTGTGTGTGTGTGTGTGTGTGTGTGTGTGTGTGTGTGTGTGTGTGGGGTCAACGTCACTGTAAGGAGCTAGATAATGTGATGTCTTCATGTGCACAGAATCCTTACAGAAACTGTGGCAGTGTTTACAACATCTCCTCAACAAGCGCTGGGCATAGTAAGTCCTCAAGAAACACTGGGAGTAATTAATCTTCTAGAAGAGCACTGGGAGTAACTAATCTTGAAGAAGCACTGGGTGTAATTAATCTGCTAGAAGAGCAGTAGGGTAATACTGACTGGTAATGATCTGTTTAGAATCAAAAGTCAGGGCCTATGTATCAAGAAATGACACTCTTATCTTTTGGGTCTTTGCTACATGTGAGTGGATATGTGCTAAGAAAGGTGGCTTCTGGTTTCTCAGACAAGTATCATATTTCATGTTTGGGATCAATTTAATATTACAAACAGAGTGTGTAACAAGTGCACCTCTTTAGACTTGTAATGCATGTAACTGTAATTTTTCAAATTGTTGATGCTAGGACCCTCAGCTAATTAATGTTGAACATTTGCAGGTACATAACAGTTTTTAAGTGCTAGCAGTATATAATAAAGTTAGCCATTAGATATGTTTTAGAAATCTGTGCAGTGGTCTTCCTCCATCCTCACAGATTTCAGTTTCACATTACATGTAATTTCAGCCTTTTACCGAATATAGATTTGGTCTCAGATACCTGTGCTGTCTGTTGTATTACGGTTTCTAATGGTCATTCTTTCCCTTTTCTGCTTGCAGGGTGATAGTGGCGAACCTGGTCCTAAAGGTCAGGTATGTAAAAGCCTTTGGTGCAAGTTGTTTTTTCATTTTAAAATACTATAGCCTCAGTATCTGAATGCATATAAAAATCATTTGTCAGTAAATGCACATGTAACTAGTACATTCCTCTCAGCCAAAGAACCCATGCCATATTGTGACTTGGGTTGTGGAATTTTAACTGACATTTATAGTTTTAATTTGATTTGTTTCTGTTTGCATGAATTGGTCTGATGTCACTATAGCGGGGTTTTTCAGTGTGATTCCCGCCAGTCTGCCCATGATCGTTGTTACTTTAGGTAAATATGAACACAGTATCTCTTCCATTGACGGGTCCAAGTTGGCGATCTGCTATACGATACAAAGCTGACTTGGGACATGTAGGGTATGGGATTACAGATATGACTTTTGAATATCTGGTGCCAGAACCATTTTAATGTACCTTCTCCTAATTTGAATCTTTACTATGTCATATATTTAACTGTGGTGGTGGTGCTGCGGTAGCGTTGTCACCTCACAGTAAGACGTTGTCCTGTTCGATTCTCAGCTAAAGCGTCTTCTGTGTGGAGACATGCATGAATGGGCATACTTTCGTTGAAGGTTGTGCGTCAGGGCCGGCAACTCGGCACATAAAAATCTACTGCCAATCATTAGCGGACCGGAGTTCTGCTATGGCAACCCCTAACTGGGAAAAGCCAAAAAACACAACAATAACAGCTATGTCACATATTTAGGACATACTGCCCTGTAAGTGTGTCAGGAAGCACTTTATATAGTGTCCCATTTTAGCACAGGGCCATTTGTGGTCACCTAACGAATAGTAGAACCTCTTGGAGTGGTAATAAATTCTGGGATTGACTCCCTCAGGTTTACTGTTGTATAATGTGACAGTTATAAATCTTATAACCAGACTAGAGCTTCCAGGTCACTTCTGAAAAGAAGCATTTCTATCTAGTGAGTCTTATGTGGTTAACAAATTACTAGACACACAAAGAAATCATGTAGACTCCTATACATTTTTAGAGGATTTTGCTGAAGGGGCCCTCCTACTTAATGGTCCTATTGAGTGATTATGTCCTTCCATACACCCTTGGCTCCCTCAGACAAAATAATCTATCACTTCTCAAATTCAGACTGAAATAGCTGGGGCTGACCTGTTCCCTCGACTGCTAAATTTGTAACTGTAGTGTAAAGATGGATTCTGTTTATCTTTTCAGTCTTTCCAGCTGGGTAGGCCAAATGATAATGAAGAATTATGCTTACCTTTTCAGTCTAACCAACTGAATATACCAGCTGGTACTTGCAGACGGCTTTCATGCGATCATCCTCACTTGTTGAAGACAACAGTGTGTTCTTGCTATATAAAAACATGTGAGAGCTCACAAATTACCTACCAGAATGCATATATTGCAAGGGGGACATGGAATATTAAGGTTCATTATATGTAAACGATTACTGTATAATAAGTTTTCCACATATGAGGGTAGAAAATGAAAGACTGAACTGTTATCAATATAATGCATTACAGGACTTTGTTAGAAGAATATTTTAGGCTATTTTGTCTCAAATGTTTAGAAGTATGGATATGGATTGTGCATGCTGTTAAGCAGGATCTGAATAGTTCAAAGTAGACGCAGTTTTGGACTTATGCAAAGTATTCCACACAATGTGAATTTATATGGAAAATACTGGTCTCATGATGCATCTTTTACTTTCGAAACCTGGACTGATTTCCTAGCTGTTTATCTCTAAATGCAGCCTTCATTTTTGGTGTTGGTACAATTGGTGATTGAAAACTAGGAAAGATGCATGCAACTTTTAAGTTGTATTTTGCATTACAAGTTAGGGAGAAAGACCTATTTTTAACACTATGTGTCTATGCTGTACTTTGGTACTAATGGTCACCATGCAGTAAGGTTGATGAAAATGGATAGATGGTAGATCTCTCTTTTACTTCTTGAGCAAAAAAATAGGTTAATCCTGTGAAACAGAACTGGTTTATTATGTAGAAGTTTATGTAGTCAAGAAGTGTGTGTGTGTGTGTGTGTGTGTGTGTGTGTGTGTGTGTGTGTGTGTGTGTGTGTGTGTATGTATACATATGTGTACTTGTCAAGATACACATAAGAACCTCATAGATTTTATGACATACCTCTAAACTGTCCAAATTTTCACAGGATGTCCAGATTTTTGGCTCGTATTTTTGGTATGTTTCTAATAAAATTTGTGGTTTTCTGGCAAATCACTTGGATTATCTGAGGACTGAAGTCACAAAATAATGAAATGCATTTGAGTTTCTGACTTCAGTCCTTCAGAAAATGTATGTTAAAACAAACCCTGTTACTATAGCAACTTTCTAAGTTTAAGAGCAATATTTAAAAAATGTCCCTATTGTTGGGGCTTTGTCTACCCATTTTGTTGGGCTTTGTCCAGATTTCTTGCATTAAGAGGTTGAGAGGTATGTTCCATGATGATGACTGCAGCATCATTTACGAAAGGGATGGAGTCTTGCCATGGTGCACAGGTATAAATAACTCATCCTTGATTTGTAGACATTTTGAGCTGGCCGTGACACCAGGTTTCAACTCTAATTTATCAGAGCTGAGGTAGATGCTTGATGAGTAGTATAACACAGAACTGTGTACTTTATAGAGTCACTTCTGAGTTCCTGACATAGTGATCCATCTCTATCATACCTCTCAACTCTACAGATTTTTGCATAATGTCTAGATTTTTGCCTCTTATTTTTGGTCTGTTTTTCATAAAATTATGGTTTTCTGGTAAGTTAGTGGCAAATCATTAAAGATTGAAGTTAGAAAATAATGACAGGCATTTGAGTTTCAGATTTCATACCCTTCAGAAAATTCATGCTAATGCAAAACCTGTTATTCTTATTCTATCAACTTTCTAAGTTTGTAAGAGCAATATTTAAAAATAGTCCCTCTTTTTGAGCCTTTGTCCCACTTTTATTAATGGCTTTATCCAGATTTCTTGCTCTAAGAAGTTGAGATGTATGATCTCTATTAAGAATAATTGAAATACAAGATGATGAAATCTAGAGCTCTCTATCATTCCAGCTTTAATATTTTTCGTTTTGTGCACCTCCCCAGTTAACCCTTTGTATGTGGACACTAAGGTAATTCTAGAAAAACAAATGGTTGTGCGTGTGTGGCTCTAGATGGAAAAACTTACTCGGTGGTAACACGTGGTCCACCAGATGAAAAACGTTGAACAAGTCAGTACACCATTTAACACAGTTAGTGGCTTTCAGAATGAAACGGATTAGTTGGATGTCTACATTGTTTACCATTTGGCATTTTTGGAATCATGTTGCCTTTTACCTAACAACTTAGAATGACATTTTTATTGAATTAGTACTAGATGACAGGCTTTTTTAATGAGCTAAGGGGGCAAACTGGCCTTTAATTTGGAAGACAGATGATGAGAGATTACAGCATTCATGCAAAGATGAAGAACTACCCATTACTTGTTGTATGCATTTATCTGTCATACATTCCAGTCAAGGGTTGCAGCTGCACTACAGAGTACCTTAACCTCAAATATACCAATATAAATTAAGAGACTATAGCTTATTATTATGGGGGAATAAAGAGAGTTTCTGGCAAAATCTGAGAAGTATGTAGAGGAACAATGCAGTATTTGCACTATGGTTTTAACAGACCTTTTGAGCTGTTTTAAGATAAACAAGTTTCCCAAAAAAGATCTAGTATCTGTTCATAGGAATCCTAATTATTCATTTGGACTTTATTTGTATATTTAAGAAAAAAGACAATTGTCACTCGCAGATAGAAAAATATCACCACCCGTTCAGTAAGTGAAATACGTCACTAGCTAAATGGCTACTACTTGTTAAAGTCACTGCTTGGCTACATTTCTTTAAAACTCTAATCAACCAGTAATGACTTTGCTAGTTGTTAATCAGAGTGCCAACCTCCCGCCAAGAAGATCCTGTTAGTGTTGAAACCCTTCATACTTTACACGCTTTATCTCTTTTTTTCCATATAGACTTTTAACCCTGTGTTAATAATCCAAAATAGTAACATGTACTTCCTTCAAGTAAATACACAGTTCATGCATTTTGCAAATTTCTATAACTGCAGTATACCTTTTCTGTACTTTGAAATTATGTAGCATTTTACTTAAGATATATATTTCATGTTTGACCATTTGTCCCATCCCATATGTAGCAAGATCTTTAAAAATACCTGGTATAATTCAGCCACTGTCAGATTTGCTCCTTTAAAAGTCAAATTACAAATACATATCTGAGTAATTTTGCCCTTAACATTACTCACAGAGAATGCTTAAAGGCCTGTTACTATTTTTGTTCTGTTAATATTACAGTTTCAAGTTTGATAGTACAACAATCATTTATAGCAGCACATGTCGATTAAACAGGAAGTCAAAAAAAAAAAAAAAAGAAATGTATTTAAAATATACACCTTCACATTCTAGTCTTATGGGACTTCTGGCAACAAGGTCTGCCTTTCTTAATTTCCTTGGGCATAACTTTACTGCAGTTTATGTTAATTTTGTTTTATATAGACCTAGAGAAATGGAAGTGCAGAATGCATTATTTTATAAAGTAAATATTTATTCCTTGACTGATGCTTGCTTCAGTCTTATAAAATCAAGAGTAGCACAACACTGAAAAAAAAAAAGTAAGAGTTAGAAAGTCATGTATTTTTGAAAATGTGCACATCGAAAAGGTGATGTCAGCCATTCAAAATGACTTCTGTGTTTGAAGATGTAGATTCTCCCTCAGTCTAACAAATGAAAATGAGCAGTATTCAATGTTTTCATCATTTATAGGGATGCCTGATTTGTAATGGATTTGGCTTTCCTATTAGTCATTACTGAGTCAAGTGACAGAGAGGCAAAAGGTTACTTCTGCTAGGAAAAGCTATATTTTTAAATAATGCATTCTGTTCATCATCAAGGAAAGAGGTACATCAGCTCCCAAGGTAAACACAACTAACCTTCATGCCCCATCTTTCTTTACAGCAAGGAGTAGCCGGAGAGCTAGGCCTCAGTGGCCCTACTGGTGACTCAGGGGAACCTGGAATACAGGGACCGGCAGGACTTCCAGGTCCTAGAGGCTTACAAGGAGAACGTGGTGTTCCTGGATTTCATGGACATCAAGGAGTACCAGTAAGTAATAAATTAAATGAAAGATGCTATGGGATTTTTCACAATATTTACATTTTTGAAGTGATCAAACTAATAATAACAGCCTAATGAAAGACTACTTAACATGCTGGGTAAGAAAGCAATAACAATGAGAATATAAATGGCAGATCTTGGGGTATTCAAACTGAATGATTGTAACAAATCTGCATGACTAGTCACAGGCGACTTAAAATTTGATAAAACCACATGCAGGCTGTTAGGGGTATTTTTGTATACTCTTATCTCTGCAGATAGATAGTAAGATGAAGAAATGGAAATGCCAGGAAAAACAGTATGATCTCTATAAGAATATATATATATATATATATATATATATATATATATATATATATATATATATATATATATATATATATATATATGTGTGTGTGTGTGTGTGTGCATGTGTGTGTGTGTGTGTGTGTGTGTGTGTGTGTATTGAATATACATACATATATAAACTGGAAAATGTTCTGATGACAGAAAAAGCTGTGCAAGGTCTGTAATATTGCAAGATAGTAACAAAACCAGTATATGTTTGATGGGATACATGTTCAAAGAATATCTTTAGTTCAGCTACACTTTTAAATACTCTATCTGCCAAGGCATGTCATTAAATCATTCTCTCTGGCACATGTAAAACCTCTGCACACATCTTCACTTTTATGCTGCATTTTGCAGTCCTAATACATTAGCCTTCGTTTATTAGTTCTAGTCTGTGGTTAAAGCTTCTGCTGGCATTCCTCTCAAAGCACCCAAACAACTTATCTGACATGGAAATGAAAGGCATTCACAAGGTCAGTGAAACTAAAATTTATACTTCCTTGGATTCACTTTGCCCTTGTCTCTGTCACAAAGCTTATCTTTTGGTGAAACACATTGACACACAAATTAACAAAGACCTCTTACATTGTTTTCTGTGCTGGTAATAAAGAACACTGATTTTTTTTTTACCTGATCCAAGGAGGGTGACTATACATAATTTTTTTTTTTTTTTGGCAGATATGCATATGGAACTATTCTCCACTCTATTTAAATGAGTGAAGCAGGACAGAGTTCAAAAGCTGAGGTAGCACAGAGAAAAATACAAGAGCCCTGTCTACATTAAATGGCAGAAAAATAAATCTATTGTAAGTTGCATTGCACTGTCATTTAATGGCAGACAGTCAGCAGTTCACAGAGATACCTTTACAAAGCAAAGGGCCACTTAATCTGTTTTGCACTATTTTGCAGGGCTAGCCACCTGTCAGTGTAAACATTAGCTGTAGATGATTGTCACTGTTGAAGTGACATCCCAACCCTATGTGCAGAAATGAAAAAAGGGGTTATGGATGGATGGATTGACCTGAGTTGTCAGCAGACATTGCTCTGTCATTTGAAACATATTTTTCACATAAATGATCTTCAGTGACACCCCCTGTTTGTGTCATCATTTATCATGCCCGTATAAAACATTTATTTTTATGAAAAAGGACTGAAAGCCGAGATAACTGAAAAATAACAGATACTATTTATTGTTACATACATAGCATTCTTGAAAAAATATAAACCTTTATAAAGTTCTTCATTCTTTCAACTTTCTATGGAAACAGTACCAATGTTTTAAAAAGTGTTCCTATCGATACCGGCGTGTGTGTGTGTGTGTGTGTGTGTGTGTGTGTGTGTGTGTGTGTGTGTGTGTGTGTGTGTGTGTGTGCATACGTGTGTGTCTGTACTTATCTATGTATCCATCTATCTCTATCTATCTGTCTATATTAAAACCATGCTCTAAAAGTTTGACTTGTTTGTTAACTAGGTGGACTAAGAAACAGTATGTAGGCTGTGTTTCTGCCTGTAATCTGCTAATTGTTTTCTCTGCTTTATTCTGATTTAAAAAACAGACAGGGGAGTATTTAGAAAGTATTAGAACATTACTTGAATATCTCCTATAGTTTTTTTACACTAAACAAGAACAAACAAGTTAGGTCTATACTGGAACAAAGAACCAGACAGAAGCTATTATTCTGAAAAAAAAAATTCATGTGCTCATGTAAACTGTAGTGGCCAGAATAGCAGTTTACATAAATGCAAGAAATGAGATTCAGACACAATGAGGAATGCTTCATTGTGGGCTGATTTGCATGCCTCTGAAGTGGGCGTTATTACCGCTAGTTATTACCACTAGTTATTAACACTAGTTATTACCGCTAGTTATTAACACTTTTTGACAGTAATTACTACTAACAGTCCATACCTTGCATTGGCTCCCTCCCCATTCACTCTGTCAATCACATGCAGGCATTCACACACACACACACACACACACACACACACACACACACACACGCACACACACACACACACACACACACACACGCACGCACACACACGCATGCACGCACGCACACACACACACACACGCACGCACACACACACACACACACACACACACACACACACACACACACACACACACACACACACACACACACACACACACACACACTCACATACACCTCACCCGTCCCCATTTACAGGTGCTCACTGTGCTCCCTTAGAAACATGGCAACAAGTCTACTAAATTGAAGTACTGCATAAGCATTGGCATGTATATGACATGTGTGTGCAGTACATCACTGTAGCATCCTCAGGTGACAGAAGATTTGAAATGGAAATGCATCACAACCTCACAGCATGCTGCCACGACTGTATGTATAACTGTGATAGTGCATGTATGACAGATGTTTTCCTGATAGTGCATGTGTGATAAATGCTTTCCTGATATGTATGCTGTGTTGCAGTCAGCTGACTAGTGGCATTATGGTGTTAGCCTGCAATAGGGACTAGCCACTCCATTTCCATATTAGGACTTGCATTATAGGCTGCTAAAAGTTGTTGGTACCAGTGTGGAGTTGCATGTTCAGATGTGGGGTTCAGGTGCAATTGTTGATGTCAGAACTGTAGGGCATACTTGTGCTGCATGGGAGTACACCCTGCATACGTAACGAGATTCATTAACATCAGATGGTTCTGAGCCCCTTTAACAGTGTATGGCAGTGCAAGCTTTCTAGATGTGGGAGATTCTGGTGTAACATCCAAAGTCTCCTTTGCAGACTGTGCCCCTGGGAGGATGTCATATCAAGTGCAGACATGAAAATGTTTGGGTTAATGTTGTAGGATGGCAGACTTCCTCCATTACGCCATTCCACTTCTTTTAGAATTTCACAGTTGTACCAAAACATTTGTCTTTCCTTTATACTGTCACCCTACCCCACAGTATGCATGCCTATACTACTAGTTATGATGTCTAGCTTAAAGACTGTTCTGTGGAATGTTTCATTTTCCTCATGTCAGATGAGCCTGGCACCCAAACACTGATTCACAGGCTAGTTTATTGCTCATTAGTGGGTCAGGTTACAACTTTTACTGGCAAATCAGCTAAAATGGTATGGCTAGATGTTTACTCAACACACCTTCATTAGGGAACAGAGGTGGCCTGAATTTGTTCAGACTTCCAGCTGTTCATTTTCTGTTCGTTAAGTGCACTTTCTTTTGTTCAACATATTTCATGCTTATTTGTCAAACCAGCCAACAGTTTCAAAGCAGTATCAGTTGTGCAACAGGTAGCACACTTACCTTCCTTGAAGAAGGCTGTGAGTTCTATTCCCATGCCAAATAGATATTTTGCTGACACTGCAGTGCATCTTAAGGGGATGCTGCACTCCTGAGTGTGTTGTCCTTTGGGTGAGATGTTAAATGAAGGTCTCATATGCTTGAATTGATGGTGACTCAGATGGATGTAAAAGATCCCAAGGCACCTATTGAAAAGAGTAGACGAAGGTCAATGATGTCTTGGCCAACTTTCCCCATGTAGCACAAATACTGCCTCAGATCTCCACTGAAAAGAGGTCGGTAGCTTAGTGATATGCACCTGGTCAACAAAGGTTAAATTAAAAATTTGCATGACCCGCAATGAACCCTGATATATTATAGCACCCAGACTGGCAGCTTAATATAACTCCAGCTGGGCTGTGTCTTCTCTTTACCAACTAAAGAATAGGAAAGTCTGAGCATTAAACAACTAATGACTGTAGCATCTTCCCAGTTGTACTAGAATAGAAGGACACATGGCATTGTTCCTTGATGAGCATGTGCTGGTACTTCTGCCATTGTTCTGAGATCTTGGCTATTTTACAGAACCACTCACAAGTCTCTGTATCTTTCTACACCTGTCGAACTGGATGTGACTTCTGACATCCGATGAACAATATGTTAGGAATGTTTTCCTTTTCCTTGGTTGTACTCCACATTGGCCTCAGAGCATAATGGTACAAAGCTACTTATTTAGTGTACATTAGGATGGTGATGCTGATAATGACACTATTGCATTACAATACAGTCAGATGTGCCTGACACTCACACAGGCCACCAACCATTTAAAGTCCTAAAAAAAGGTGGAGAGACACCCATTTAGGGTTTTTTATAGTTCCACTCAGGTGTCATGCATATTCATATTAATGACAGATTGTATTAGAAAACACACATGGCTTTTCTTTCAAGTTATTGCCCTATTTTGACCTACTGTAAGATGGCTTCCTTTATGTAACTGATTTGGCATGGATACATTTGTACCATGGAATTAAGCTGCATGCCATTTTTTTCAGGCTATGGGGGCTTTCCTTTCTCCTGATCTGGAAGGACCATGCATGTTTCTAACCTCAGTTCCCTCTCTTAAGATTTTGTGGAGTCTTCCCACTCAGTCCAACTCATACCCCATAAACTCTTATTTTTCCACCTCAAGTGACTGTAGTTGAATTGTGTACTACTCCTATAATCCCTTCCTCTGACTTCAACACTTTTAAAATTATCCATTAAATTCTTCTCCTTTCAGAGTTTGCCAGAGTCATTCACTAATGTTTCTTGTGTTGTTTTACAATCTGCCTTATTACTAATTACATTGTTGGTGGTGCTGCGGTAGCATTGTCGCCTCACAGTTAGACGTTGCCCGTTCAATTCTCAGTTAGAGCGTCTTCTGTGTGGTGACATGCGTGAATGGGCGTTTCCTTCGTTGAAGGTTGTGTGTTAGGCCCGGCAAGCCAGCACATAAAAAATCTACTACCAATCATTAGCGGACTGGAGTTCCGCTGTGGCGACCCCTAACTGGGAAAAGCCGAAAGACACAAACAAACTAATTACATTGTTATGAGTGTGTCGAGCTTACATTCAGACTTTTAGCTGCTCTGCATCTCCTTTGTAGAAATGTGACAGCCTTTGATTTTGTTTCCTAATCTGCTGTGCTAGTATATCAAATTAGTTCATGTACTCACAGGTGTTTACCTTACTACAAGTTTCACAACTTCTCCTCTTAGCTCGACAGACGTTATTATCTGTTGAAGTTTTGTGGTGTAATGTCACATGTATTTGTCCTTCTAGAACAGCTTGCAGTGGTTTGGACTGAATGACTGGTGGAACAAAGGTTTATTACACCATACTGTCATCCATCTTTATCGTATGCTGTTTGGCTACTTTTAAATGAACAACCTGTACCATCTCATTCAGGCCATTCTCCTTTCCTTGACTCTTTGTTAGTTAACTAACCTTTTTCCTGCATCTTTTCCTATTGCTTTGAATATTTTTGTTCTTCTGCTTTTATGACTTTGAATATAATTTATTTCCTTGGTTATCAGACAGCGTTGAGGACCTAGGCGATCAGGTGTCATTGGCAGGTTGTACTTAGAATATGCCAATCAAGCTCTTTCTAATAAAAAGCAGTGTTTAGTATCTGTTCCCCTTCCTTAAAAACTGTAAACATATGCACATTTGAGAAAGTTCTAATTTCTGGAAAAATCTATACATTATTGAATGACGTGCGTACTCAGGAAGTGTGGCTGTGGCAATCATATGGTTTCTGTTTTTGGTAATGAATAGTCATTATTTTGCCTTGTTTTAGCAGTACTTAGTCCTTACAAAATGTTACTGTCCAAGTAGTCATTTCATTTAATTTCAAACTGATAAAAATCATATACATAATTCCTTAACAAAACTGGTGTTATTTCTGATTTTAGGGCAAGGATGCAGGAGATCAGCACATTATCGATGTTGTTCTGAAGATGATGCAAGGTCAGTGAATGGGACTATTGGATATTTAGCGTACTTAAATCATACACGTAATATCACTTACACTGTCAATGCTTAGAGTTAGTAACTTAAATTACACAAATGTAGAACATGCATAATTTAAGAAAACTGAATAGTGTATCTTTAATATAGCATGTTATCTGCTTTATGACAAGCATCAGTTATTACTCATACATTCAGAGTGTTTACTGTCTATGCTATCTGACCTATCTTCCAGCTACCTGATTGCATCTCATATGAGACATAGAAATATTAACATAATATGCATTCTCAGACCTTTTGGGGTTTCCTGTACCACATTAAAATTTAAGTTCAAAAGGTGAGACACCAAGTGTTATACAGTAATATATTGTTCTGTATGGCATGTTGCTGGGCCATCTCTTTCACAACATTTCTGGCACCACTAACATTGTAAAACTTAGAAGGTCATTTAGCAGCCTAAACTCATGACCAACTCTTTCCTAGTATGAGGTCTGATTGCCAAGCACTCATCTATAGTTGCTGAATCAGCGAAGATTCACAAATGTGCTGGAAATTTAATTACTTCACAGAAATTCATTGGTGGTTAGTGAATGGTCCAGTGTGGGAACACAAGACTGCCACTGGTGAGGAATGAATCAGAAAGAGAAATCCAGGAAGTACGTGCTTATGAAGAGTGCATGAACCATATCATGCAGTATTGTGACACTAAAGTTCTGTATGGAAATCCAAATCTAATATAAAAAAAAACAGTCAGGAGTTGATTTTAGCATGGTCTTAAAGTAGAGGTGTTTTTATGACAGATAGCAGCATATCTAATGGATGAATATGCCATAGGTCATGCCTTTTGTTCACCTGTCTGTTTAAAGCTACACCTGTCTGTTCTACAGCCTCATTGCCTGCACCACAGACTTTCATTATAGTCCCTAACAGTATTTCTGGGTCTTCTATGATGAATGGAATGCAGTGGACTGCTGTTATTAAAACCAAACCCAAGACCACAACCATGATGGTAAGGGCCGCATAAAATCTCTAACCAACTTCTGTAGTCCCTCACGGTATCCTTAAATGTTATTTTTGAAATCAGTAACAATGGCAGCTTTCTGAATAATTTGGCTCAGCTCTTATTAAATATGAGTAGACATTAACTGGAAACAACCTGAGACTATCCAATATTTAATGATTTAAAGTGCTGCAGATCTTGACTGTGTGGCTGTCATGCTTCCTTGCTCGAATTTGGGTAGTTGGTACATGTGGGAATAAGTTCCTCTCTTTGTTTCTTACAGAACAGCTTGCAGCACTTGCAGTAAGTGCCCAGAGAGCTGCCCTAGGTGGTGGTGGAGTGGTGGGTCCTCCTGGCCCCCCTGGTCCTTCTGGACAGCCTGGTGAACAAGGCCAGCATGGACATCCTGGACCACGTGGTATTCCTGGAATTTTGGGAGCTCCTGGACAAATTGGAAACACTGGACCCAAAGGTAGAATATCACTTTTTAAGTTTTGTTTTCCTATTCATTTCTGTAGGTAAGGGAAGAAAATATCAATTTAATTGAGACCATATGTTTGAGCAGCTGTATTTATCATCTGTTGTATAGCAAACATACACCTGTGAATAACCGTGATAATCTCAGAGTATCCTTAATATTCAGTTTTGGTTTCTCCAGCAGAGTACTGGACAGGCTGCAACCCTTTATGTTGCTTTTTGCTATTATTTATTTATATTTTATTGATTTATTTATTTATTGACATTTGTTAACTGGGTTAGTCTAACTGAGCCATGGGCCCATTTTCAATGGAGACCCGAGGAGAAAAGCTCCAGAAGTATTACATATTTTTGCAATAAAAATCAAATCAAAAATAAAAATGTGCAAAAAATTTAAAACACAATGAAACATAATAAGAAAATCAACAGTTAGAGAATATCTGTATATAGAGTAAGTTAAATAACAATTGACAGGTCTAGAGAATATCACACATAAAGTACATACAAATAGATAAACCATTCAATCAATTTGTTTTTAAATAAAGATTTATATGAATATATATGGTATGGGAGTGATGGGAGAGGGAGGTATGAGGCAAGCACAAGGAAGTGAAGAGTAGAGTAGGGAAAAGGAGTTAAAGGTGAGAAAAGAAGAGGCTAGATCTAGTGGGGGTTAAAGGGCAGCACCATGTACTGTGAAGAATGTTTTGAGGGAGTTAGTTCCAAGCATGTGCAAAAGAGTATTTGTAAGGGACTTTACTGTACTTCTATTGGGTTTATATGTCAAGGAGGTGTTTGCTGGAAGTACGAAGGTGACGATGGGGTTGTAGTAAGACACTAGGTTGGAGATGGAAGGGCAGGAAAAGGGGCATTCAGGATAGAGTGTGTAATGTGAGGTTGGGGTAGAAGTAGTTGTTTAGAGGATTCTGGCCATTGATGTGATTTAAGGGCGAGACAGTGGTGGGATTTATAGGGGAGATTTGAGGCAAACCTGGCTATTTTGTGATACGTTTGCAGTACTTTAGTGATACGTGAAGTCTGAACTTTAGTAAGGATAGGGGCAGGATAGAGAAGGCAGAGTAGAAGAAGGGACTGAGTGAGGGAAGGTTTGGAAGAAGGTGACAGAAATTTCTGGTTGTGATAGAGAAGTCTGAGTTTCTGGTTGGTCTTTTTTACACATTGTTGGATATGAATATCAAATTTTAGTTCATCATCAATAATTACTTCAAGTAGCTTGGTATGGGTTTGGGTTTGATGATGGTGTTATTAAGAGAGGTGATGGAGAAAGAGGGTTTGTGCTGGGTGAGTTTTTTAGGGAAGAAGAGAAGGAGTTTAGATTTTTTTTGGATTTAGTATTGATTGGTTATCAGAGAGCCAGGTTTCGACAGAGGTGAAGGTTTGAGTGAGAGTTAGGAGTTCAGAGATGTTGTGGGCAGAGGTGATAAGGGTGGAGTCATCGTCATATTGTAAAAGTGTAGAGAGGTTAGTAACCGAGTGAAGTTTGTTAGTTAATATGTTGAACAGAAGGGGGCGTAGAAATGATCCTTGGGGAGCTACACTATTTACAGGGAGAAATGGAGTGAGGACAGTTTGCCAGTGGATAGATTGCTGCCTGCCGGAGAGGTAGCTAGAGAACCAGTTGATGGAGGAAGAAGAGAGATGTAGATCAGAAAGTTTAGTAAGGAGTTTGGAGTGAGAGACAGTATCAAAGGCCTTTGAAAGATCAAAGAATAGACAGGAGATGAGCAAGTTATTGTCACGGGTTCTAGCTATTGTTTGAGTAAAGGAGAGTAATGCAGTGACTGTGATATGGGGGGTCTAAAGCCATGTAAGGTAGGAGTAAGGAGATTGTGTCAAGAAGGTATTTGATTAACTGAGCATAGATGCACTGTTCTAGAATTTTAGAAAGGGAGGACAATATAGCAATGGGTCTAAAGTTAGAGGGATCAGTAGAGTTGCCACCTTTGTGAAGAGGGATTGTATAAAAGGATTTCCAGATATCTGGGACAAGGGCCTCAGAGATGGAACAATTAATAAGTATAGTGACAGGGTAGGTAATGGATTGTGCAGCTATTTTTAGGAAGTGGAAGGGTAGTTGATCAACAGAAGGGGAACAAGGCTTAAGTTTATTTAGAAGAGATTTAATAGTGGCAATTGGGACTGGTTGGACAGTAGATAGTTTCTATGAAATAGTTATTGAGAAGAGTGGCAGTTTCAGTGGCAGTGTTGTGCAGAAAGTGGTGGGGAACAGTAGGGTTACCAGGGTGGAGCAAGTTGTTGATGGAGGTCCAGAATTTTTTGGATTTTTGTGAGGGCTGCTTTGGTTGGAGGAAAAATAAGCTCTCATCTTTCATGAGTAGTTTTTTGGTCTTGTTTCTGAGCTCTTTGTAAGTCTGAAGTAAGGGAGGGGATTTATTTTTAACCCAGGATTTCCAGGTGTTATCTCATTTGTGCATTATCAATCAGATTGGTTTTGTAAGCCAGTGGGCATAGTTGGATTTAATTCTGAATTTTCTAGAGGGGCAATAGAATCAAGTGTCAAAGAAAATCTTATTGAAGGACTTTACAGCCTCATTGAGAGGTAGGTGGTATAAGAAGGACCAATTGATGCCAGATAGTATTAAAAGTGTCTGGGTCAAAGTGGGTGAGGTTATTGGATATTCTGTAAGTATGGTCTTTGGGAAAATGTTGGGTGAATCTATGAATAAAGGTTGTGGAGTGATCACACAAAGAGTTTGGAAGTATGCCAGGGTTATGGTAATGGTTAGGATGAGAGGTAAGAATCCAGTCAAGGATAGATAATTAGTCAAAACCTGGTATGTCATCTAACATTACATCCAAAACATAAGACAGACTTAGGTAATAACATGAAATAAGGCAGGTGGGAGATTGGCATAATGGGGTGAGAGGTTGGCATAATGGTAAAGGTGTTTATCTTACAGACAAAAAGTTAAGGGTTTGATTCTCACATGGTGTAATTAACTAAGTTTAAAATAACCTACAGAGGCAGTGACAGTTAACCTAGCACTAATCTATGAAGATATAAAGTAATTGTTTTTTTTCTTCACTCCATTATTAACACTTATGTTGGACTGTGTATTTTTTGAGTTAATGTGCTCAGAAAAGATGATCATTTTTCAAGGGAAATCTGCATAATATTTGGGATGCTTTCCAGTAAGGTTGAAGGCAGGTGTTTTGTTTATTTTTGAAATCTTGTGACTATATTTTCCTCTAGCTGTTGTTTTTCTACTTTGATTCAGAATATGTCCTACTTTGTATTAGATATTCCAGAGTAAGATGCTTCCTGAATATAAAATAATGTTCTCTCAGCAACTACAGCAAAATAAATAACTCCTTATTCTTTCACTAAGGCATAGAATCAAATGCAGAACATGTACCTTTAGGGCAAGGATAGCTTCCGAAACCCCAAAACATTCAAATGTGTGGGATCTTTGAAATGATGGCTTACTCCATACAGGAAGTTTACAATACGTGCCATCAGAGATTAGTCAGTGCTGGAACTATATCTTTAAAATTTAGACAC